>NW_028254390.1:0-97991 GCF_964263255.1 Lissotriton vulgaris | reverse complement strand
GTCTCCAACTCCCACCTGTCTATGCTCCCTGATCCTAAAAAAAAATGACCATCCGAGGGCCCCAGTCAAGGCCAGCAGCGCCAGGAAGATCCGAGTTGGAGAGCTGAAAAATCACCACGAGAAACACTAATCTCTTCAGGTGGGGCGCCCCTCAGCGAAGTTAATCTTACCAACACAATCTCCTCCCCTGGTCCGACTGCAAGCCTTTGATGGGGGCCCCATGTTGGGTGCCAATTTGTGGAAGTAGATTATTAATAATCCACTAGTTCAGGGTCACCCTTTAGTCCAAGGGTTCTTAACAAGTAAGGAGGAATCGACACTGGAGTGAAGTACCATGGATCATTTAATTAGAATTCATGAATGTGGTCCCATCCCAGAAGCACCATAGAGATACTCAGGGAGAAGCACACTGAAGGATCGGTTACATGGGTTTTTATGCAAGAGATCACAAACAAGGGACGCTCGGAGGTAAATAGAGCTTTGGGGAAAAAAACACAAATGAGGTAAGGGCAAGAATCAACAGACTCCGTGTCTTGTGCAATTGCGATGTCCTAAGGCTGAACAACAAGATATGCTATCTGAGTAAACTTTACTTGAGGATTGACCAGGTTTTGAAAACCCTCAAGCAGACGCCAGCTGTTCTTTTGCACTGACTCTGCATGTGTACACAGCCTACAATGCCCCAATCTAGATTCTTTACTCATGTTTATACAGATGCAGTGTCAAGGATAGAGCGGGCTGGAAGCAGGGCAAGGGTGAAAAATGGATGAGCCAGAAAAAACAAGAGAATCAAATTTACATTTTAACAGTGCCATAAGGTTGTAAGGCCAGGAGTCTCGGCTTGGTACAGCAGGAAGAAAGAGGGTAAATATTTATAGCCGTTACCTAGCCCCTGCTCCACAGAACCCAAAGGTGCCAAAGTACTCAAGAGTATGCAGTATGAGCGTCATGCTGAGATTAACTAAGCACATTTGGTCCTAAGACTGCTAAAGCTTCATCTTTGGGTAAAGCTAAGGCAAATAGATCAGCGTCCTTGATCTTTCTGCCAGCTGCCTTGCATGCAAATAAGAATACCATGAAGTAGAAAACAGGGAAGAAATGGTACAGACTGTAAGCGTCCCTAGGCAATTTTAAATGAGCAGGATATTATTGAGGTGCCGGAATTGTAAAAGGAATCAAATGCCGAGCTGTGTGCCCTACTTAGACAACTTTTAATAAAGTCAAACAAAGGAAAGCTGCACATAAGGAGATGGCTAGTAAAATTGAAAATAAATTGGGTTCAATTCAGAAGAGACTGCAGGCTGTGAACTTCAGATGTGCTGAAGCTATGCTATGGATCTCAGATTTGGAGGACATGCAGTCGACTCTCTCAGAATCTATGGCTCCGCTTCAGAAGGAAATTAATTGCCTTAGACACAGACTTAAGGGCCTTGAGAATAGATCTCGGTGGGCAAATGTAAGGCTGGTAGGAATCCCGGATAATTTTGCTCAAAATAAGGATATGGTTGAAGCGACTTCTAAATTGATGTCCAAGTATTCTTTGGCTGGACATCATACAGACATCAGTTTAGTATTTGTCAACATGTTTTTCATTCCTGTCTTATTCATAATTTTCTTGATTAACCTCTACTTGCAGATTATGTTCGGAGACCGAGGTTTGTATGCTAAAGTTTTGTGTTTTCAAAAAAACGGGTTTCTTTATAAAAAACGTCAGAGTTAGGCACTGCGCATGCGCCAGGGACGCGGCGTCAGTTGGAGTTTTCACAATCAGTGAGGACGTAAACAGCAGCAGGAACCCACACGCAGTAGCGGGATTATATTTTATAGCAACGAAGGTGAGCATTGGCAAACGTAGATATGCTAAGCGTAAGCGGCACGCGATACTTAGTGAAGGGCCCTCACCCTCAGAGAACTGACAATGCGAGTTATGAGACGATAGAAGAAAGAGCCGAGCGCATAAAAGCCAACACCGATTATAAACGGAGGGGTCACATTAGTGTAAAGCACGAGTATCACGTCAGTTGTAAAGGCGCCTTAACATCACTTTGAATCCAATAACCAGTTAGCTTAAACTAAATAGAACGTGTGAATTAATATGTTCAGATTGAGAATTGTTATATTGTACATTTTTCGTTCATTTGTAGACGTTCCCTGATGAAGGTGTATGTAATCACCGAAATGCATTGGAACAAACAGGACTGTTGCTACACGTTATGAACCAAAGATAAAAATCCGAAATATAATTTATTTTGAACAATATAAACTTTCGTTTGAAGTCTTCTTTTTGGATTATAACTTTAGCTGTAAGCATACAGCAATTGATACTGGTGCCATGGGAGACACACCTATGGGCCCATAGGTGTGCAACTAGTTAGTTATTCATAATTTTAAAATAAAACGCTTCTGGATCAGTAATATTAAACCCTGACGAGTATGGGAATTTCTCATAAAATGATTTTGAACTGCCTTTTGGCGGTGTTGGACAATGGTCCCATTGATTATAAATAAAAACATTTCTAGGATTAGCCGATTTATGTAAATAGTGATGCCCATAATGATTAAAGCAATACATTTCTTCATAATTCAATGAACCTTGTAAATAATCCTGTTCTGTTTATTTTGCTGACATTTCTAAATCTGACATCATATTGTTAATATTTTCAAAGTCCCAATCATCATAGAAAGTACTAGGTGATACAAAGTCACTTAAAGAAACCTTGAATTGATGTGGATATTTCAAGAGTTTAACCGGGCCATAGATTTCGTAATCAGTAGTGTCCCATGCTACACCAACAGGTATAGGAATGGCTGTGATATTCTCTGATGTTAGTTCTCTTTTTTCAATGTGAGAGGATCTGTGAAGTTTTAGAACCAAGTTGATGTTCTGACTTGCTGTGTCCATGGTACTGTATTTTCCATCAATCTTTCTTCCCAAGCTTAGAACCAAAATAAGCCAGAGCAGGAGGAAAAGTACACCTAACACAATCCACAATTCAATCCACGGTGAAATCAGATATGTTTCTCCAAGTTGATGAAAGAGTTCTGTAATTTTGTCTTTGAAAGTTTTATTTGCTGGCTTGTCTTCATGTTCACTAGGATCATCAGAAAAGTAATCGAAATTGATGAAGTAGCCAGATGCAGTTCTATCAATTGTTGGAATTGCTTCCGGATTTTCATGAATCTTTGGATTTGTATGGTCAGAGGCTACATCATTGTAGACAGGTGTTTCTTGACGAACTGTTGCAATTTGGGTTTCAAGAGGCACAAGTTCCATGACTTTGTTGCATAGTCCTTTTTTATTCACTGCAGGTTTATCAAATGTGACTAGTCTCTCAGTTTGAACCTCTTGGATTCTAGCAAGGTTTGATCTTCGGCTACTTCCTGGGAGTCCACTGGGCCTACTACTTATTATCGGCCACATGGTTGTGGTTTTACCAGGTCGATTGATACAACTCTGTTTTCCTTTTTACCAGCAAGGGGCGGTAGTACTACTGATCTTGTTCCGCTGATAGCTAAGACAGGTATTGCTTTTCTGTAAGAAGGCCCAAATTCTTTCTTCACCGCGATCTTTTCTCTGACCAGATCCCCAATCTTTGGAACCCAGACAGGTCTTGCTAGGACAGGTGGTTTTTCTTCAGTGGCCGTTGGCTTTAGCTTTGTATTACTTGGACTTCTTCTTGTTTCATTCAAGTCCTGTAAAACAGCCAAACGATCTTTGATATCAAAAACTTTTTGTTCCACCACTGAAGTCTGACCATCGAGATCTTCGATAATCATTCTTGTACCAAATAAAAGTTAAATTAGAGTGATTCCACCCAGAGAATTTCTTGGCAGATTATTAAGACTACGTTGGACACTTATTAGATGTTTGACCCACCCATCACCCGAACCTAATACCCTCGCTGTTATAGATTGCTTTATGTCACGGTTTTTTCTCTCCACTACCGCATTTCCCTCAGGTTGGAATGGACTAGAGTACCGCAATGCAATGCCCAAGCTGGTCATGGCCTCCTTGTAAGCTCGAGAGCTAAACGCAGGACCCTGGTCAGAATGTAGCATGCCAATTGCGCATGTGCCGATAAAGACTCGCAAATCTTTTATAACAGTTCTGGCATCAGCCGAGCGCTGGGGCCACATCCAAATGAATCTCGTCATAATATTTATGGGATCGCATTTGTCTAGTTTGACGCCTGCTTGTAGATAGTCTAATGCTGTCTAATAGAGGTGTCTGGGCTGGTCTTACTGTGCTAGAGTCTGATATCTGGTCCGGTTCATAACTGCGATCTCTATTGCAGTCCTGACAATCCATTGGAAAGTTATAAACTTGCACGCTCATTCCCGGCCACCAGTATCTTGATTGCAACTCTATTAGAGATTTCAGGATCTCTTGGTGCCTCAGACCCATTCCCATGTGTGCTTCTTGAATCACGTAAGCCCTCCGGTTCGTGTTTGGAATTACTCTATCCCCCACTCCAGGGATTTGAGCAAAAGGAACGGAGTTCGCATCAATTATGTATGTATTTCCGAGTGGAAAATTTAGAGGTAACGCCGCATAATTGCCTTTTATTGAGTTTTTTACTGCTAGTAGCGTTTCTCCATCTTTTTGTTTTTTTGAACGCTTTTTTGTAGCTACAGAAGCCGGTTGACCAGCTGCCGCTGTGGCCTTATTGGCCAATGAATTCCCTGCAACGTGAACGCCATCACGATGAAGACGTAAGTATCACGTGAGTCTGACGTAGTTCTTTCTGTAAAAGAACTACCTGTTCCCATAGTTTTTTATGTTTTATTGTGCCACCTGTCTCATCTTTGTAACCGTTGTCAATCCAGGTCTGCATTGAATTAGTGTGGGGAATTCGAGAGCAGCATTTTCAAGCTCCATCTTCAAAAATCTTATTTCAGCTTGCTGAGCTGTACAATTTCTGAGCGATTCAGTTTTAGTGATTAACTGTCTAAATTTTCCTACGTGCCAGCGACCCTTAACAATGGCGCACGCAGCATTGTAAACTTTTTTATCCACAACGTACTGTTGTGCAAATCTGTCTCTGTAGATTACACAGGTGTACTGTTCCAGAGGCAGAATTTCAGTCGGCAGAGGACATTCATATTCGTATTGGAGAAATTCTTTCGTTTTTAGGTTAGTATCAAATTCGTATACTACGTCTGATGCAGCAAGAGAATTAACCCATTGTATCCATCTTGGATGTAAGGCTTTAGCATTCGGAATGTTTGCTCTTGTTACTGCTTCTAGGTCAGGTTATTATGCGTTTACCGTGTGCCAGGGCTCTTTCTTTTGCTACAGCAGTTTGTACAGCAGTTAGAATCTTTTCAGTGGAACTGAATTTCATTTCAGCTTGTGTGTACAAATGTGATTTGTAAGCTATTGGTACCGTTTTTCCCTCTTTAGAGGTTAGGTATGTAAATCTGCATCTTCCTGGGATGACTCAGATTACAAGGTTGCGTTCGTTCACGCGTGTTTGCAGTTTTGTTTTAGTTAACATGTCTGTTTGTAATGATCATAAAATTTCTGTGTGTTTCTGAGTCCAATTAATTGGTTTGAAATCAGGTTTTATTAGTTCGTAGAGCGGTTTAACCCTCACTGAATAATTTAGAATGCAAGTTCTTCCGAAGTTCAGGAAACCTAGAATTGATTATAGGTTTTTCAGCGTTTTTGGAGCTTGGAGTATTGCACACTTCTCTAAGAAGTTGTCTGCTAGGCTTTTGCCTTCACTTGAGAACTCCTATCCTAAAAATAGGACAGTGAAGTGGGCAATTCGTGACTTTTTAAAATTGAATCTGTACCCTTCAGATGCGAACCCAAGTATAATGGTGTTCACTCTTTTCAAGTGCCTGTCCAAATCATCGTCTGTTAGATAGATGTCATCGACATAGTGTAATGCCTCATCATCATACATTTGTAGTAACTCTGTTACTCTGGCTGAAAATAATCCTGGGCTATTCTTGAATCCTTGTGGGAGACAACAAAATTGCTTTTGGGCCCCCATACTGGAGAAAGCGGTTAAATATCTGCTTTCTGGTGCAATGTTTTGACAGAAGAAACCATTTGAAATATCTAATGTCGTCTTATATTTTTTGCGCACAATATTATTCATTAGTGCTGCACTGTGTGAGTTTTGTACTGCAAATGTTTTGCAACAAGAGTTTAAGTGTCTGTAGTCCAATACTAGACGTTATGAATTGTCTGGTTTGGAGACAGGAAACAATGGATTATTCGTTTGTGTGGTGCAAGTTTCAATCACCCCCTGGTATTTAAGTTTTTCTAAGATCTCCCTGACTTGTTTTTTAGCTTCTTGCTTAACAGGATACTGCCTCTGTGCAGTAGGTTGATTTTTTTATCTGGATTTTATGGGGAGGAGAATCCTCATCCCATCCTACATGATTTTTATATAATGCAGGGGCTCGTGCCACTGCCCATTTTCTAGCATATGTGTATTTTTTATGAATTGGAATGTGATTTGAAAAGGCAGGCATAATCATTTCTTCACCATGTGGGCACTCCCTGACAAACTCTGGTGGCCAGTCCTTTTCTGCTAGAAGGATATCATAACCTTTAGATAGGTTCTCCCAGAAGAGACCTCTTATTTTCCTAGTTTTGTCCCCCTCTATACGTAATAATATTTCATATAATTTATGGGGCACGCTAACTCTGATATCTGCAGTTTCTACTTGAATGTATTAATTCGTGTCCACTGTCTCCAGAAGATTCATCTGGATCTTTCGAGCTTTGGTCACTTCTGCTGCGCTGTCTAGCATTGTCTGGGCCCATTCTCCATTCTGGAGTTGTGTCCTCAGAATCCTCGGCATCTTTTACTTTTATTCTGGCTACCTTCTTTTTGGGAAACTGTAATTTTTTATTTTGATGAGCAGGTTCTTTGTCTTTGTACTTGACGCGCTCTTCTTTATGTTCTGACCGTCCTCTTCTTTCAGATTTCTGTGAGGAAGTCTGAAAAGATCGAGAGGGACATGTATCAATATCTTGATATCTGACAGGTTTTCTCAAATTTTCCCTATTTCTAAGGTTATATCTTTTTTCAGCGGGCTCCTTTTGTGGAGACTTGCCCCCCCCCGTTCTGGAGAACTATCTCTCCGTTGGGGAGACCTTCCTCTGGTCTGAAACTGTTTTTCTCTGGGAGTGGTTTGCTTATTACCCTCCCACTTCTTCTTCTGAGAAATTAAATTATTCTTAATAAAGGTTTTTTCAGGATTTTCAGTTAGTTGTGGTTTTAGTAGTTTCCCACCCAAACTGTCTCTACCTAATTCTTCATAGGATTTTTCAATTATTCTGGCAAGTTCAAAAGGTTGTTCTGCTATATCTGTTTCCTTTAATTTTTGGCGGATCGCCACAGATGCTGCTTCTCCTTTTATGTTGGCTAGTAGTATAGCTGAGACTTGCTTAAAGTCTTTCAGTAATTTCATACCTAGATTTAAAGCAGGCTCTCGACCGTATTCATTTTGAATCTGTCTTAGTACATCTGGTATAACCGCCATAGACGGAACACCATGTGTTTTTGTGTATATTGAAGCAAAGACTGTTCCCCAAGTGTCACAGTCTTCCACATGTGGTGCAATCCCCATTGGTAGGCAGATTGTTAGAATTTTGTGTTTTTCGTGAGGGGTAGTATTAGGAAATACTGCCTCTATTTGAGTATTTTTTTTGAGCTAACCAGAACGGAATTTGTTCCCATTTTGTGGGTAACTTGCCAATGACTGATTGTATAGTCTTCGGTGTAATTTTATTTGTGTTCCCCTGGTGATGGGTGTGTTGTGGAATTTGTATTGCTGGTTGGACTGTTAAAGTCCGCATGACATATTGTACCAAATGTCTATGTATTTTAATTAGTTGTTTTAGCTGAACTAAAAGTTCTCCGCTTGACAATGTTTCAATGTCAGGATGTAGTGTATAGTTGGCTAGAACCGGCCATGTGGCTCCTGGTCTACCTAGTGGACCGAGCCTAGTAATGTGATTTTGATGTTTTAGGGCGCCATTGAACCAGAGCTCATGCTCTTGGTAAGTTAGTGGAATTTCAACGTCCTAGAAAGGGGCATATTCCTCTGGAGGTTCCTCTATTTTGTAGTAGTGGAACTCGCGTGTCACAGCATTTGCTGCTGGAAAAGTTATCCATGAATAGAATACCTCTGTCTGCCGATATTCATGTGCCTCAACAACAAATATGACTGTACCACCTGTTGATGATACTCCATTTTCTATAAGTTTTATAGTTATGGTTTTCCTTACATTTACCGGGATGAGTAGTGTATCCGGTTAATTTTGTTGGAGACTTGTGTCTTCCGCCAAAAGTTGAGTTGCTAGTCTAGCTCTCTCCCTTTCTTCGTCACTTTCTGCCATTTTACTGACTGAAAGTTTGCAGATCAAGTTTCAAGGAAACCAAGATTAGGTGCACAATATTTTGGAACACTGTATCCTTCAACGTTGACTAAACCAAAAACTATTACATAGGAATCTCTTCCTACTAAGTTCTGACGGATAGTAACCTTTTACCCACTCCAGACGTCTATTGGAGTTTTTACGGGAAAAAGGGGTCTGTGTGAAAAGCACAACTGAGTTACTTTATTATCTAGCGTTAAATTATCGCCTTACTAAACGTTGGTCGTCATGTAGTGTAGTTCCTATATTCCCAATAGGCTCTGCGCATTGGAATAACATCAACAGTGTAGACGTAGGAATGAGGTAGACTAGGCCTCTATTGAATATGTTAGACTTAATTATGAAATGCCAGCTAGCTCAGAGGTCACTAGAAACTTTCTCGAGTAAACAATAAGGTGCTAACTTTCTTGAATAGACAAGATGGGATTAGTTTCTGACAACTGCATAAACATGACAACTTTGCTCCCCCAGAACAAGGAGTATATCTCCAGAGTCGCTGAAACAATAGATAGCTATTTCACTCAGTTAATCGTGCATGCTTAGTTTCACCAGGAGTGCAGAGAAATAGAGAGATGGGCGTTTTCAATAAAAGTGGTTATTTATTGAGAAGTCTTCTTTCTCATGCAAGAGAAGTGAATTGCCACAATTGCAATACTTGTCATAAAGTAAAGTGCGTACAGTAAAATTAGTATTATGAAACAATACTGTAAAAGCATTTATATGGTTTCTCAGCCATAAGATACTTAAAATGGATAAAATACATACAATGATAAAATAATGACTAAACGTACTCAATTGGTGTTTCTAAGATACGCCTACCCCGGTGTACCTAACCTAAGCCTAGTACATGGGAAGGAGTAGATGAGTTATAGTTTTTGCCAAGAATCTGAATCAAGAATTCTCTAAGGGTCTAATCAGCTCCGTACCTTGGTTATAGAAAGAAGGAGGTCTTGTATCTCTTTCTCAGGACTCGATCTCACAGCAACCCGCAAGGGTGACAGGGAAACACTGGAGCTGGATTTCTCGGCAGGAGAAAAGACAGCATCTCTCTCAGTGCGTCAGTGGGAGGGTCGGCTTCCTTCGGCACTCGCATCAGCAGGGCGTCGGGCAAGTAGATAGCCAATCTGCACCAAACCACCGTGTGTTGCTTAAGGCAGATGCTGGTATATTTATACCTGGAAGGTGCCAAGCTTGACGTAAGGTTGGACATGAGACGTCACTAAGAACTTGCAGTTCTTTCAGGACTCTAGGAGTTCTAGGACAAATCAATACAGAAGCAGGGGTAATTCCCGGGCTGCCGGAGGCTTGGTTTGTTTAACAACCCGTTGTGCTTTCTAGGAGTCTATGGGAGTAGTCTTGCCGTATTTGGACTGCATTGGCTATGTCTTAATATGGGTATGATTCTTATGCCTATATAAGGATATGATTTGATATAACCACATAAGGGCATGAAATCGGGAATATTTACTAGAGTCCTAGAATCATCTACAACAGATCAGTGGCAGATCCCTCTCCCTTCCCCAACTGGAACACAGTGGTGACGGATGCGTCCCTCCTGAACTTGGGAGGCCACATGTGAGAGGCGGAGACCAGAGGCCTCTGGTCTCCGGCAGAGTCCCGGCTCCATATCAACCTTCTGGAGCTGCTGGCGATCCGGCTTGCACTGAAGGCATTCCTTCCCTCTGTCTGGGGAAGTGTAGTGCAGGTGTTCACGGACAACACCACCGCCATGTGGTATTGCAACAAACAAGGCGGGGTGGCCCTATGTCAGGAGGCTCTGCGCCTCTGGACATGGCTGGAACATTGAGGCATTTCCTTGGTGGTTCAACACCTGGCAGGCTCTCTGAACGCCAGGGCGGACGAACTCAGCCGCCGGTGCTTGGCGGATCCCGAATGGCATCTGAACTCAGACGTGGCGCAAGGTCTCTTTATAAGGTGGGGAGAGCCTTGGTTAGATCTATTCGCCACGGAAGAGAACGCGCAATGTCATCAGTTCTGCGTGTTGGAATTTCCTAGGCTGCGCTTGCTCGGAGACCCTTTTCGTCTCGAGTGGAGCTGCGGTCCGTTGTACGCTTTTCCGCCTATACCACTTCTGCCCAGAATGCTGAAGAAGATCAAGCGCGACCAGGCCCAAGTTACTCTTGTGGCTCCGGACTGGGCTCGAAGAGTATTGTATCCCGAGCTACTCAGTATGAGCATCGATCCCCCAATCAGTCTGCCTCTTCAGGAGGACCTTGTGTCGCAGTAGTAGGGGACGGTCCTCCACCCGAACCTGTCCAGCCTCCACCCCTATGCGTGGAGATTGAGCTGCAACAGTTGGCGGCTTTTGACCGTCCTCCCGAAGTTTGTAATGTCATTCTGGTAGCCAGGCGTCCCTCAACTAAAACGGAATACGCCTGCAGATGGAACAGATTTGTGGCGTGGTGCACAGCAAAGGCTGTGGATCCCCTTTTGGCCCCTCTTTCTGAGGTTCTTCTGTTTCTCCTGTCTTTGGCCAAGCAGGGCTCTGCTCTGGGCACTATCAAAGGCTATCTTTCTGCCATTTCAGCCTTCCTGAGGCTTCCTGCTCAGCCTTCTCTTTTTAAGTCTCTGGCTGTTAACTGCTTTCTCAAAGGCATTACGCACACGTTTCCTCTCATGCCTTTCATAATGCCTCAAGGGGACTTAAATCTTGTGTTGACTTTTCTGATGTGCGCTCCCTTTGAGCCTCTTCATACCTGTCTTTTACGTCTTCTTACTCTAAAGACGGCTTTCCTGGTTGCTATCACCTCTGCTAGAAGAGTGAGTGAGCGCAAGACCCTTTCTTCCAAACCTCCTTTCCTTTCTGTTCATCCGGACAAGGTGGTTTTAAGGACCAGTCCTTCTTTTCTGCCAAAGGATGTCACGCCCTTCCACATCGGGCAGACCATCACTTTTCCCTTGAAGGATGTGGAGGGGAAAAGAAGGTGGGCAGAGGAGAGGCTCTACCGTCTGGATCCAAAAGGTGCGCTAGCATTCTATCTGCAGCGTACACAGCAGTACCGGGATGATGATCAGCTTTTTGTTGGCTACGTGGGCGCCAAACAAAGTCGGCTGTGCACAAACGGACCATCTCCAGGTGGGTCGTTTTGTGCATCAAAGCATGTTACTCCTTGGCCGAGAAGAAGGCTCCTGTGGGGCTGCGTGCGCATTCGACCAGGGCAACGGCAGCCACTACTTGCCTTGGAACGTGCCGTTCCCTTGCAGGACATTTGTCAGGCAGCTACGTGGGCCTCGCTGCACACGTTTACCAAGCATTACTGCCTTGACAGTCAGGTCCGAAGATACGTCTTCTTTGGCTGTTCTGTGCTCCGTGACTTTTTGGTGTAATCTTGTTCGTAGACCCTCCCCCGGGGTTGGTATTGCTGGGGTATCTATTCTAATCTATCACTAATGTGTCTCTTTCAGATACACAAGTTACTTCTTGTGTAACGATATATCTGTAAGAGACATTATTTTGTGATAGATTCCTTACCGCCCCACCAATCCTCCCCGTTCTGCGAACTGATTACTAGGGTTAAGGTCATCCCCTTTTAGGGCCCTAGTTTTATGCACCAATGGTCAGTTTCTTGCATGGCTCTGCGTTTAGGCGCGGGAAGTCATGTACAGAACTGACGTCAGCGCTCATGGGTGGCGCCTAAGTAGCCTCCATAATGTCATCCCGGCGCCAACGATGCTAGTGACGGACGCAGAGCCGCACAATGCCACCTACTGGCGCGCAGGGTTACTGCTAAGCAGAAAACATTCCGGATCCAGACTGACTCCTGGGGAATATTCTAAGGTAAGGAATTTATCACTAACTAATGTCTCTTACAGATATATCATTACACAAGTAGTAACTTGTGCTACTTCCCCAGTGGTGGTGCATTTTACTTGGACGTTGCATTGTAGTTCCCGAAATTCATTGAGTTTCTGTAAAACAGCCAAACGTTTATTGATGTCAAATGGTTTTTCATCCTTCACTATGCTGCCACAATAGCAGTCAGGTTACCCACATTCTCGTCCCAAATAGGACTTCGCAAGGGGTGATGCCTCCTTGGCATGTTATTAAGTGCCCTGTTGGACCCCATATCGATGATTAACCCAAGTACCGCCCGAGCTTAATACCCTTGCTGTTAAGGATTGCTTTAAGTCCCGGTTTTCTATCTCCACAATCAAATTTCCCTTGGCATGATATGGAGATAAGTACCACAATGCTACACTCAAACTTCCCATGGCTTCCTTGTAAGCCCTAAAGCTAAACATGGGGCCATGGCCAGAATCTAATGTCCCAATTACGTATGTCCCTATGAAGACTCTCAAATCCTTAGTAACAGTTCGGGCATCAGACGAGCTCTGAGGCCAAACCCAGAGGAATCTACAGCATGAACCCACTGCCACCAAGATGTACTTGTAAGCCCCATCACATTGTAAGGGGACACAGTGGTCCAAATAGACACAAGCAAGGGGTCTGTCTGATATTAGTAGTGGTGTTTGCGCCGGACATGCGACAGTGGAACCATACATCTGCTGACAGATATCGCACTTAAGGACAACTGCTTGTGTCTGTTTTGTTAAACCTGGCCACCAATAGCTTTGTTTCAGTAGACCGTTGCGGTAATCCCTGCGTGTGCAGAACCCAGACCCTCGTGTGCAGCTAGAATTAAACCTAATCTGCTATCCATATTTGGTATTACTGTATCCCCCACTCCTGGAATTTGAGCATACAGAATATTTTTTGCATCTAACTTGTAGGAGTACTTGAGTGGAAAGGCTTTTGGCACAGCCAAGTTGTTTTTGTGTGAAACAATGACAGCTACCATTATTTGTCCGTCTATTCTCGTGCTAGAATGAGTGATTGCGGCTACGGCAGCAGTTCGCACTGTCGCCTTGGCGGCTTCATCAGCCAATGAATTCTCTTCAATGTGAACACCATCACGTTGTTTACTCAGCCTGTGTATTACGTGAGCTCTTGGCAGGTCTTTTTTCAGCTCTGCCACTTCTTACTAAAGCAATTTGTGCTTTATTGTGCAACCTTTTGAGTCTTTAAACCCATTCTGACCCCAGTATTAAAGAAATTCATTGTATGACTGGACACAATAAAATGAATCGCACACTACAAGTGTGGGGAATTCCCGGTCCGTGTGTATCAGTTCCAGTAATAGGGCTTTTAATTCTACCAGCTGTGCCTTGCAGTCTCCCAGAGACTGCTTCTACGTACTGCTAGGAGGAACTTTCCTTCCTGCATATGTCCTTTAACAATTGCACAAGCTGCGCTGTATTGTTGTTTACTTCCTATGGCAGGCTGAGCAGAAACGTTAGTGTAAATAATGTATTCATATTGATTTAGATTCATTATTTTATTCAATATTTGTATTGCAGAAATGCTTGTGTTTTTAGTGTAGAATCAAATTTGTAGTCTACATCTGTTGCAGTGAGAGAATTAGCCCGTTGTATACATCGCGGACAGTGGTGCTGGTGACATTTGAAAGTGGTGGGGCGTAAAGTTTCTGCCGGTGTGCACCGCGGCGTGCGAGCGCAGTGAGCGAGCACAAGGCGGGTTGGGGGGGGTTTGAAAAAAGAGTGGGTAAATGGTGCATTTTCAAGCAAATTTGAGAAGCAGGAAGGTTAATTAAGCAATTGTGAAATGGCAGTTATTACCTTAATAAAGGGATGGCATAACAAAATGTAGATTGAAATGTTTCTGAAGCTAGGCCCTGCCCGTGCCACACACCTCTGAGCAATATACACGCTGTGTGCCAGCAGGGCCTAGCATCAGAAACATTTCTATTGTAATGTTTTTTAAGGTAGGCCTAGTGCTGGCACTCAGGAGGAGGAGCTTTAAGCCCATGTAGGTCATGAACATAGAAATAGGACTTCGCATGGTAAAAGACCTGTGGTGGATGGGACCGCCTCACAATGTAATGACTGGGGCAAGGGGGACCAATGAGGGGGCTAAGGATTATTTGGTGGCCATTTGACCTGCCAGTAGTCTTTGCTTTTTTGAGTCTACCATTCTCTATGGTCCTGAATGTAATGCAAGCAATAAATTTGCTCACCGGTCTTTTTGCAGGCCCTTTGAGAGGGGCTTGTTGGGCAATGCAGCGCTAGCCCGGCAAAGAGGCAAGACCGATGACGAAGCTTGCCACCTTTTGGTGGGTGAGAACTTGTGCTTCCTGAAGCGGAACCCTCTCATGACTTCAGTTGCTCCTATTGCAGAATAAGGTGATAGGATCATTACTGCGGCACTGCACACTCAATTTATGACATATACTTTGAGGGAGGACGTGTGCTGGACCAAAATTCCTCTCATCCCTCCCTTTTCTTAATGTATGAAGGGAGATATAGACATGACTATAAACTTGCTGATATAGACACACGTAAACCTAAAAGCACAGCTTAATATACACACATTCGAGGTTGCACACACATGCACAAACACAAACACACACTAACACACACATTCGAGGTTTCTCTCACACATACATACACACACACACACACGATGTTTCTCTCACACACACACCTGCAGACACACACAATGTATCTTTGTTTGGCATCCTTGTCTGAACACCTTCTCTCCGAAGAAGTGTCCCTTACTGTGTTCTCCCCAGGCATGGATAGTTCTCTTTAGGGGCGTCAGTGAAAGAGAGGCAGGCAGCTTGCTGATGCCAGTGCGGGGTAAAGGCCAACCCACCGATACCAGTGAAGGGACAGAACAGCTTACTGACGTCAATGAGACATACGAGGAAATAGGGGAGCACTCGGCGAACTGCAGAGAGAAATACATTAAATAGTGTGATCGCAGCAGAATCGTGAAATAAAAGACATTCACAACATTTTAAGTGACCATATTTGTATATTTTCAAAGGATGTCCAGGAGTGGAACCAGCAGGCACGAGAGGATCCCAAATGCTTAATAATGTTTTGAGGTAAAAAACATAATATAAATAAAGCATTAAGTAAATGTTGTGTACAGGGTGCTTAATTCAAACTGAGATGACATACTAAGCCTAGGAACAATCATAGCTTAATTCTCATCCCGGCTTCACTGTGTCACTAAACTCCGTGATCCTGGGGCGATCGTTTTCAATGACACGGAGCGGGACAAGAAAATAGTTATGTCTCCATTATGTGGAAAACGACGCAGCCGTGGAATTTCATAATTCCAGTGGCCCTATCCATAAGAAAGCGTAAGTTACGTTTCCTCCGTAAGAGAGTTGCAAGGGTGTGCCAGCTGTAATGTTGTTGCTTTTCATAGACAGTAATTGAAGAAAAAATGCATGTAACATAGTCTCCTCGTCTTGCCCTCCCTCCCTACACCTCTACACTACAAGGCAAAACATAATTTATTTTGGTGAAAGCTGGCATCAGTGGGGCTGAATTATAGCATTTTCTGTGTGATGCTATGGAAATAAATAAATGTGCCATCTCCAGTAGTGGGCCTCATGCCAAGAAAAAGTCATGAATAATATGGGCAATTTGTGATTAATCTCAAAGGAAAGCTGCGCTAGATTCCTGCCAAGCATTAATTGAAACACCTAACAAATGCGTTCAGTAAACATTCTAGAGTACATAAACTGAACAGCAGCAGGTGGGCAAATGGCTGAATCAAATCTTCTAGACCGAGTAGTATTTACCCTGAAAAAAAGTGGTAAAAAGTGAGCCAAATTCTTTCTAACATAACTTCCATGAAAAATTTGCAACACGTTTTAGTTATCATGTGCCTTTTTGAGGTGGGAAATATTTCAAACACCTTAGAGCATATCTTACCCCCGCCTCCTTCCCCAAAATGGGTAAAACCACAGGTTTAATGCACAGTTCTAGGCTGTTATTCAGGAAAAAATTTAAGTTGTGGGCCTGTAATAGTAGACATCAAGTGAGTGTCACTTTCATCTGCTGAATTGTTTTGCTTTATGTTCTCCCTCAACCCTGAGTCAACTTCTTTGCACTGAACCACTCTCATCATTCACGTTTTGTAGAAGAACTCCGCGTCACAGAGGGCAGGAACGTGCAATATGGTTCTCTTCCACTGAACCAATTCAAGCTGGTGCCTGAAAAGGAGACATGACGCTTGCCAATGGGAGTTAATGATGTCTTGTGATTCTACTGTCACTTAGGTTTACAATGGCGTTTCTCTGCAGTTACAGAAGCTACCGACCCATCAAACGGCATAGATCCTTAGCAGCAGTGATAACCAAGGTCAATGCTTGGTGGTGGGGGAAGGTCGGATACAATCAGTTCGATATTTGGCTTGGCATTTCTACTGCAACTCAATTTCACCCAAAATCACCACAAAATATGCAACTGTTCTTCAAAAACAAAACTAGGCAGGATTTTTAAACTGATACCTTCACATTGTAATTGTTTACCAACTTAGCACTGCGCACGGATAGCAGTACAAGCTGCAGATGATATTAAACTGTATCTTTTACTGAATGATTTCCCACGCGCATCCGTGCAAAAGTAAGACTGCGATTTACTACAGGGGCTCTTAAGGCGGGTACGATCACTATCGGCTTGTAACTATGGCACGACTGTCCCAGTCGTGGCTCACAATTCTCAGGGGTGGGGGGTGTAAAATATAAATAAAAAACATACCTAGGCCAGTACCGCGCCACCTTTGCTCTTGGGCCGGTCCAGAGCAGGAACAGGATTCACAGGAACAGGCATGCTCCCTCCTCCCTCCCCTGAGTCCTGTAGCCAATCACATTGCTGCATTGGCAGCGTTATGATTGGTGCAGAGTCCCGGGCAGCGCCCAGCCGGGCACCAGTAGGGACGCCATTTTCTCTATGCAGGCTGCATGCAGCCCACATAGAGAAAATGTAGAATTTCGTATGACTGCTTTGGTCAGCCGCAGTCACCACACTCCTCCCCCAGCTGACGTCCCACCCTCCCCCAACCAGGCATATCCTCCCACCCGCCCCCACCCATGCATACCTCTGCTTTCTCACAGCGCGAGAAGCAGAAAATAAAATGGTATTTAAAATACCATTTTATTTTCTGCTTCTCGCACTGCGAGAAAGCAGTGGTGGGGCGCTCCAACACCCTAATGGAGCGGCTGACACTGATCGCTGATGTAACGCTTTTGCATTCGGAACAATAGCTTTTATAACCGCCTCTAAGGCCGTTACTGGGGTCTTTATTAGTTTCCCTTGTGCCAGTGCTTTCTCTCACTTCAGCAGTCTGTGCTGCAGTCAAACTTTTTCTCTTAGAAGCAAAATGCATTTCAGCATTCGTGTACAAGTGTTATTTGTAGGCTATGGGTACCGTTTCATACCAGAAACCGGTCCCCGGAAGCTTGTTTCCTTCCCAGTGAAAGAATTGCCTTGGTAGTTTGGTTTGCCCTGTTCCCATGATGCACTGGGCCAGGGACAGACTAATTTGCATATAGCCAGGTTCTGAGCTGGGATGGTGCAGTGAGCTAAAAAACGGTGTTGGATTAAGCCCTGATCTCTTGACTGGGTGAGAGTATTCTGCTTAATTCAGAAACTCTGTCCATCACCACCCCCTGTTGTTTAATTATTTTGTCCACCATAAGCGTGGAAGGGTATACTCAGACGTGAGTCCCTTGCTCATTGCACCATCAGGATTCAAGCAAGCCTGGCCGAAGACGGCTTAAATGCCAGAAACCGGTTCCCGGAAGCTTGTTTCCTTCCCAGTGAAAGAATTGGCTTGGTAGTTTGTTTTGCCCTGTTCCCATGATGTACTGGGCCAGGGACAGACTAATTTGCATATATCCAGGTTCTGAGCTGGGATGGTGCATTGAGCTAAAAAACGGTGTTGGATTAAGCCCTGATCTCTTGACTGGTTGAGAGTATTCTGCTTAATTCAGAAACTCTGTCCATCACCACCCCCTGTTGTTTAATTACCGTTTCATTTCACCTTCATTGAAGGTTAGGTAAGTGTACCCTTATTGACCTACAATTACACGGATCACCAGATTTGTGGTATTTACACATGTGTGTAGGTGTTTGGAAGCTATCATGGCAGTTTGTGAGGAACAAAGGATATCCGTGTGTTCTTGAGTCCAATGTCTAATTGAATAAGCATTTGCATTGCAATAGGTCTCACATTAATTAAGTTTGAGTTTGCAACAAAAGTCTAACAATTGTAGGCCAAAAAAATGTGTTTTAAAAAAAAAAAAAATTAGCAATGGTGGCATGCTGCGCTTTAGATGAATATGTTTAAAAGTAAAGTGCACCATACTGCGATTGCTACAATAGTTAATTGTGGATGCGTTAACAATTGATGTGTGCACTGATGGCTGGTGATGTGTGCCTGTAGAAATTGTGCACTGATGGCTGGTGGTGTGTGTGCCTGGTGGAAGTATGCACTGCTGACTGGTGGTGTGTGTGCCTGGTGAAAGCGTGCACTGATGGCTGGTGTTGTGTGTGCCTGGTGAAAGTGTGCACGGACGGCTGGTGGTGTGTGCCTGGTGAAAGCGTGCACTGACGGCTGGTGGTGTGTGCCTGGTGAAAGCGTGCACTGACGGCTGGTGGTGTGTGTGTGCCTGGTGTAAGCGTGCACTGACGGCTGGTGGTGTGTGTGCCCGGTGAAAGCGTGCACTAACGGCTGGTGGTGTGTGTGCTCCTGGTGAAAGCATGCACTGACGTCAGGTGGTGTATGTGCCTGGTGAAAGCGTGCAGTGATGGCTGGTGGTGTTTGTGCCCAGTGAAAGTGTGCACTGACGACTGATGGTGTCTGTGCCTGGTGAAAGTGTTCACTGACAGTGTGGTTGTGTTTGTGGTTGTGTGTGTGTGGTTGGTTGTATGTGTGGGGGGTTGTGTGTGGGGGTGTGTGTGTGTGGGGGGGATTGTGTGTGTGGTTGTGGTTGTGTGTGTTGTTGTGGTTGTGTGTGTGGTTGTGTGTTGTGTGTGTGGTTGTGTGTGTTGTGTTTGTGTGTGTGCGTGTGGTTGTGTGGGCGTGGTTGTGTGTGTGGTTGTGTGGGTGGAGTGTGTGTGTGGTTGTGGGTGTGGTTGTGTGTGTGTGTGGTTGTATGTGTGGTTGTGGGTGTGGTTGTGTGTGTGTGTGTGGGGTTGTGTGTGTGGTTGTGGGTGTGGTTGTGTGTGTGTGTGGTTGTGGGTGTGTGTGGGTGTGTGTGGTTGTGGGTGTGGTTGTGGGTTTTGTTGTGTGTGTGTTTGTGTGTGGGGGATGTGTGTGTGGGGGGAGGATTGTGTGTGTGGTTGTGGTTGTGTGTGTGGTTGTGTGTTGTGTGTGTGGTTGTGTGTGTTGTGTTTGTGTGTGTGCGTGTGGTTGTGTGGGCGTGGTTGTGTGTGTGGTTGTGTGGGTGGAGTGTGTGTGTGGTCGTGTGTGTGGTTGTGTGTGTGTGTGTGTGGTTGTATGTGTGGTTGTGGGTGTGTGGTTGTGGGTGTGGTTGTGTGTGTGTGTGGGGGGTTGTGTGTGTGGTTGTGGGTGTGGTTGTGTGTGGTTGCGGGTGTGGTTGTGTGTGTGTGTGTGTGGTTGTATGTCTGGTTGTGGGTGTGTGTGGTTGTGGGTGTGGTTGTGGGATTTGTTGTGTGTGTATTTGTGGTTGTGTGTGTGTGGTTGTGTGTGTTGTGTTGGTGGTTGTGTGTTGTGTGTGTGTGTGGTTGTATGTGTGGTTGTGTGTGTGGTTGTGTGTGGTTGTGTTTGCGGTTGTGGTTGTGTGTTTGTGGTTTTGTGTGTGGTTGTGTGTTGTATTTGTGGGTGTATGTGGTTGTGTGTGTTGTGTGTCTGGTTGTGTGTGGGTGTGGTTGTGTGTGGGTGTGGCTGTGTGTGTTTGGTTGTGTGTGTGTGCTTGTGTGTGTGGTTGTGTTTGTGGTTGGTTGTATGTGGTGGTTGTGTGTGTGCTTGTGGTTGTGTGTGTGGTTGTGGTATTTGTGTGTGGTTGTGTGTGTTGTGTGTGTGTGTGGTTGTGGTTGTGTGTGTGGTTGTGTTTGTGGTTGTTTGTGTGTGTGGTTGTGTGTGTGCATGTGGTTGTGGGTGTGGTTGTGTGCTTGTGGTTGTGTGTGTGTGGTTGTGTGTTGGTGTGGTTGTGTGTGTGTGGTTGTGTGTGTGTGGTTGTGTGTGTGTGGTTGTGTGTGGTTGTGTGTGTGGTTGTGTTTGTGTTTGTGGTTGGTTGTATGTGGCGTTTGTGTGTGTGGTTGTGGTTGTGTGTGTGGTTGTGGTTGTGTGTGTGGTTGTGGTATTTGTGTGTGGTTGTGTGTGTTGTGTGTGTGGTTGTGTTTGTGGTTGGTTGTATGTGGCGTTTGTGCGTGTGGTTGTGTGTGTGCATGTGGTTGTGGGTGTGGTTGTGTGTGTGTGTGCTTGTGGTTGTGTGTGGTTTGGTGTGGTTGTGTGTGTGGTTTGTGTGCTTTTGTGCGTGTGTCTGGTTGTGTGTGTGGTTGTGTGTGTGCATGTGGTGTTTGTGTGATTGTGTGTGTGTGTGGTTGTGTGTGTGGTTGTGTGTATGTGTGGTTGGGTGTTGTGTGTGTGGTTTTGTGTGTGGTTGTGTGTGTGGTTGTGTATGTGTCTGCTTGGGTTTTTGCTTGTGTATGTGGTTGTGTGTGGTTGTGTGTGCACGTGCTTGTCATTGTGTGTGGTTGTGTGTGGGATTGTGGGTGGTTGTCTGTGTGTGTTGTGTGTGTTGTGTGTGTGGTTGTGTGTGGTTGTGTGTGTGTGGTTGTGTGTGAGTGGTTGTGTGTGTGTGGTTGGGTATGTGGTGGTGGTTGTGTGTGTGTGTGGTTGGGTTGTGTTTTGGGTTTGTGTGTGTGGTGTGTGTGGTTGTGTGTGTGGTTGTATGTGGGGGGTTGTGTGTGGGGGTGTGTGTGGGGGGGATTGTGTGTGTGTGGTTATGTTTGTGTGTGTGGTTGTGTGCTGTGTGGTTGTGTGTGTGTGTGGTTGTGTGTGTGTGTGGTTGTGTGTATGTGGTTGTGTGGGTGGGGTGTGTGTGTGGTTGTGTATGTGGGGTTTGTGTGTGGTTGTATGTGTGGTTGTGGGTTTTGTGTGTGTGGTGTGTGGGGTTGTGGGTGTGGGTGTGTGTGTGGTTGTGGTTGTGTGTGGGGTTGTGTGTGGGGTTGTGTGTGGGGTTGTGTGTGGGGTTGTGTAGGGTTGTGTATGGGTGTGGTTGTGTGCAGCTGTGGGTGGGTGTGTTGTGGTTGTGGTTGTGGGTTTTGTGTGTGTGTGGTTGTATGTGTGTGTGGTTGTGTGAGTGTGGTTGTATGTGTGGTTGTGTGTGTGTGGTTGTGTGGGTGTGGTTGTATGTGGTTGTGTGGGTGTGGTTGTGTGGGTGTGGTTGTGTGTGTGGTTGTTTGTGTGTGGGTGTGGTTGTGTGTGGGTGTGGTTGTATGTGTGGTGTGTGTGGTTGTGTGTGGTTGTGTGTGGTTGTGTGTGCGGTTGTGGTTGCATGTGTGTGATTTTGTGTGTGGTTGTGTGTTGTATTTGTGGGTGTATGTGGTTGTGTGTATTGTGTGTCTGGTTGTGTGTGGTTGTGTGTGTGTGGTTGTGGTTGTATGTGTGGTTGTGTGTCTGGTTGTGTTTATGTTTGTGGTTGGTTGTATGTGACGTTTGTGTGTGTGTGCTTGTGGTTGTGTGTGGTTGCGGTTGTGTGTGTGGTTGTGGTATTGGTTCTGTGTGTTTGTGTGTGTGTGGGTGTGGTTGTGTGTGTGTGTGTGCTTGTGGTTGTGTGTGTGTGGTTGTGTCTGGTTTGGTGTGGTTGTGTGTGTGGTTTGTGTGCTTGTGTGGGTGTGGTTGGTTGTGTGTCTGGTTGTGTGTGGTTGTGTGTGTGGTTGTGTGTGTTCATGTGGTGTTTGTGTGATTGTGTGTGTGGTTGTGTGTGTGTCATGGTTATGTGTCGTGGTTATGTGTGTCGTGGTTATGTGTGTCGTGGTTGTGTGTGTCGTGGTTGTGTGTGTCGTGGTTATGTGTGTCGTGGTTGTGTGTGTCGTGGTTGTGTGTGTCGTGGTTATGTGTGTCGTGGTTGTGTGTGTCGTGGTTGTGTGTCTTGTGGTTGTGTGTGTCTGTGTGTGTGGTTGTGTGTGTTTGTGGTTGTCTATGTGTGGTTGTGTGTGCGGTTGTGGTTGTGTGTGTGGTTATCTGTGCGTGTGTGGTTGTGTGTGTGTGTGGTTGTCTGTGTGGTTGTGTGTGTTTGTGTGTGTTGTTGTGTGGTTGTGTGTGTGTGTGGTTGTGTGTTGTTGTGAAGAGGATTTACTTTTACAGCAGACATAAAGAAGTGCAACTTCCAGGGTGTTTGTCTTTATACACCCTAAAAGGCACCTGTGAGTAGTTAATCTCCCATTCAACACGTGGCCTCTCGGCTGTGATGATCAAAAGAGGCCGCAACCTTTGCCAACACTGAGAAGGTCTTGTTAACTGCAGCAATCAGCTACACTATACCCGTAACGAAGAACACAATAACACAACTGGTGCCTCATCAGAGATCAACAACTGAATTACCAGGGGATTAAGATATTGACTAAGCAGTATATTCCCACCTAGAATGTCGACCTTGGAAGAAGCACACCTAGACTCAAGGCATTACATGTTTGGGCGAGTGGGATGGGAGTTGTATTTGTATTAAAAAGGCATAAAGTATATTATACATGTGGCAAAATATGAACTAGATACAAATAGAAAGGGACATGGTCATTAATGAATATACTGAATGAATATTATGATGAGCAATATTTAAAATGCCAATTAAGATTGTTTTTAAAAAAACTGGATTGTCATTAACGTCCCTCTACTCCCTCCATTTCCAGAATAATCATAAGTAAGGCTGACAAGGGGCGGGACTGAAGCGCACACAACCCATGCCGCTTTGATGTTCAGTGGCCACGCGGCTCACTGAGAACATCAAATGGGCTGCGAAAGTCCTCCCAAAGACTGCCGGCGGACAAATGGTGTGCGCGCCCGGCCCACATGCACTGTGCCCGGCGCACATGCACTGTGCCCGGCGCACATGCACTGTGCCCGATCCACCTGCAGACTTTGGGTGCATTTTTGAGAGCCCTTACTATACTCTCGCTGAGCAGCGCATGCGCGATGGCTCAGCGAGACCTAAGAATCAGGTCTAATTAACTCATAGAAAGGTTTCACTTTTTCTGCATAGTCCAATATGTTCTGCCAATATTTAGGAATCCCAATATGGATTGTGAGTTTTCCAGAGGTTTTGGAGGTTCGAGCATCGCACACTTTTCTAAAAAGTTAGCTGCTAGGCTTTTTCCTTTATTTGACAGCTTGTTTCACAAAAATAGGACATTGAGGTGGGCAATTTTCGTTTTTTTTAAAGTTGAATTTGTAGCCCTCAAAGGCGAATCCCAAAATTATGTTGCTCACCCTGATTAAATGATCCAATAAACCATCATCCGTCAGAAAAATATCATCTACATAGGACAACACCTCCTCATCAAAATGTTGAAGTAACTGTTACCCTAGCTGAGAACAACCTGGGGCTATTCTTATATCCTTAGGACAGTCAGCAGAATTGACATTCAGAAACTAGTGCTGAAAACGCTGTCATATATCTGCATTGTGATGCTATATTTTGGCAGAAAAATCCATTTGAGATATCTAGTGTCGTTTTGTAATTTTTCCTCACAATATTATTCATTAATGATAACTCTTGCCCGGACCTGGTGAATGCTGTTCCCCGTGGTTACTCTCCTCAGATGTGACCGCTCTGAGCGGAGGGGGGCGGCCTTGCCATGGTAGCCCGGAACTCTCTTAAATGCACCCTGACCATGGTGGAAAGGGACTCTGCTTCTCCTGTGGAAGCTGCCTCTTTCCGGATTTGGCTGTGCAAGAATTAGATTCTCTCCGGCCTACTAGTTTCGCGTCCTCTGGGTCCTAGACCTGGGTTTTTGGAATCATGGTGCAAAATGTTGGAGCCACTTGTCACTACTTCTCATTCTCGGAGATTTCAACTATCACCTTGAGAAGGAACAGGACATTGACTCGCAGCACCTCCTGGAACTTATGTCCACTCTGGATTTTGAGCAACTTATTCAATCAATCACCCATAATGCTGGCCATATCCTAGACATCATTTTCACAAATCATTGAAATTTGAAGATTGAAGAGGTCGACCATTCGCTGATTTTGTTTAAGGTCTGTCAGAATCGCCCCACTATTGTGGAGGACAGCATCACCCCTAGGTACATCCGGTACAGGGGATTGAGAAAGCTCTCTGCTCCCGAATGGAAGGCATCTCTGCCCTCTGCTGGGGTTGGGAGGGACAGTCCGTTTCCCCCATGGCAGAGGGCTTTCACAATTGGATCACGCAAGCCTCCGATATTGCTGCTCCTTTCAAAGATCGCATTTTTAAGAGAGCTAAACCAACTTCGCCTTGGTTTTTGAATGAACTTAGATCAATCAGAAGAGTGTCATAAGCAGGAGTGTCGTAAGCAGGAGTGTCGATGGTGGCTAGACCCTTGTATTAGAGGGAAAATCAAGCAGAAAGCCCGGCTCCAGAAGTATAAGCTAGCCATCTTTCAAGCTAAAGATCACTTCCTCACTATTGAGATCCTTGCTGCAGACAATTCCTCTAGCATGCTCTTCAAGATGATCAAGGAGATCTCCGAACCTTCTGGGACACACGTGCTGCCCCCCTCTCAAGATCTTTCCAATAGGCTAGCTACCCACTTTGATGACAAGGACCTCAATATCTTTAGGAAGCTTGACCATATGAAAACAGTAGAACTGGAGGGCGAGGAGGTCACACAGGATCAAGTGATGGGGAGTCCCCCTGCCACTCTTGTAACTTTTTCCCAGATCCCTGCGCAGCAAACTTTGGCTCTTCTAATTGGGCCTCAAGTCCGGCTCTCCTTCTGACCCTGCTCACCCCTCGCTCTCAAGATGGTCCCCCCCCCCCCTATTGCAGACTTTCTCTGCAGGGTGTTTAACAACATCCTAAGTTCCGGTTGTTATCCAGACGCATGGAAGGAGCCAATTGTTACACCCCTGCTCAAGAAACCCAATGCTGACGCCTCTGAAATGAAAAACCTTTGCCCTATCTCCCTTTTCTCACAAAAATCCTAGAGAAGTTCATCAAGATTGAGTTGATGAACCACTTGGATTCTCATGAGATTCTAGATCAGTCTCAAAATGGTTTCCGTGCCGACTACAGTACCGAATCCGCCCTTATTGCTGCCACTGATTACATCCGCATATAGGTCGACCAGGGTGGCTCGGCGGTGCTGGTTATGCTCGATCTGTCGGCGGCTTTTGGCCCCGTTTTTCCCACTCGAATGGTTCAACGTTTGAAAGAGGTGGTAAATCTCTGGTAAGGCCCTGCAGGTTCTCCACTCTTTCCTAACAGAGAGAACTAATGCTGTTAACTGTGGGGGTTTTAGATCAAAGGCATTCAGCCTAGCCTGTGTCGTTACCCTGGGCTCATCCCTAAGCCTCACCCTCTTTAATGTGTATGTGTCCCCGTTGGCTAAGCTGGTCAGATCTTTTGGGTTCCGGGTGATTTCCTACGCTGATGACACCCAGATCATTGTTTTCATCTTTCATGATCTGCAGTTCGACGCTGGGAAAATTAACCAGTGCACGGTTAGTATTATCAGATGGATGCAGAACAACTCCCTTAAGATCAATGCAGAAAAAACTGAAGTCCTAGTTTTTGGTCTGCAGACCTCAATCTGGTTGAATGCCTGGTGGCCAGGAGATTGCGGTCCCCTTCCTTTTCCTGCCAAGACAGTTAAAAACTTGGGGGTTATTTTCGACGTGGGCCTGACTTTCGAATCTCAGGTAAGCCGCACTGTCAGCACTTGATCTTACATTCTGAAGACTTGCAGAAAGGTGCTTCAGTATATTCCTTCAGCACTCCATAGGCCCACGATCATTGCACTGGTTACCTCCCGGATTGACTATTGTAATGCATTGTACCTGAATATTAGCACGGTCTCCCTGAACAGGCTTCAGATTGTACAGAACGCAGCAGCCAGGCTTATCCTTAATATCCCTAAACGGCACTCAGCGAAGGAAGGGCTTCGTGCTCTACTCTGTCTCCCTATGAAGAAGGATATCTTTGTCAAAGCCCTGTGCATGGCTCACAAGGCCTTGCATGCCAAAGGCTCGCAGCAGCTTAAATTCATGTTTAAATGATACATGCCTGGGAGGGCTTTGAGATCTTCCTTCCAGAGAAAATTGATCATCCCCGGAGTCCACAAAGCCAGATGGGCCGGCCGTTTCTACTCGTGGCGGCCGCAAAACTTTGGAATATTCTACCTTCCTCGATTTCCTAGGTAGAATCGCTACTGGTGTTCAAAAAAGTGCTGAAGACTTGGCTTTTTTCAGTTTAGTTAGCAGCCTGTTTTCACCTCTCATTCTCTGCCTTCCAGCGCCTTGGCACCTCCGGGTTTTAGTGCGCTTTATAAATCCCCATTCTGTCCTATCCTATTCTATTACGGCACTGTGTGCATTCTGTACAGCAAATGTCTCTGTGCATGTGTTCAGATGTCTGTGGTCTAAAACTAGACTGTATGAATTGTCAGGCTATGTTACGGGAAACAAAGGATTATTCATTGAAGAAGTGCAAATCTCTATTACACCTTGGTAGTCAAGTTGATATAAGATCTCCCTGACTTGTTTTTTAGCTTCTTGTTTTATTTTTTACTGTCTCTGTGGAGTTGGAGTAGTTTTTACTGGGATTACATGGTGAGGTGACTCTGTATCCCACCCTACATGCTTGCGATATAATGCAGGAGCAAGTGCTTCCACTCACTCCTGCGCGTATGATTGTTTTAGAGATATTGGAACGAGGTCTGAAAAGCTGGTAAAATATCTGTTTCTCCCTTTGGGCACTCCATAACAATTTCAATCAGCCTATCTTTTTCAGCCAAACCGATGTCATAGCCATAAGTCAGGTTCTCCCAAAAGAGTGCTTTAATTTTACTGGATTTGTGCCCCTCCATTTGGAGTGTTGTTTCGTATAATGGGTGTGGGACACTTACCCAAGTATCAGGTGTCTCCACCGTGATATGTTTATTCAACGCCGCTGTCACCAGAAATTCCATCTGGTTCTGGTGAGCTATTTTTACTACTGCTGCGCTGTCTAGCATCGTCAGAGCCCATTCCCCGTTCAGAAGTTGAGTCCTCCGTATCCTTGGCATTAATTACTTCAAGGCCAGCTACCATCTTCTTTTTAAATTGAGGTTTTGATTTTGGTTTATCTTCTTTTTTGATATTATAGTAAGAAGTACGATGCGTATCTCTGGACTTTGTTCGTTCTTCTTGTCTGTGTTCTGACCGTCCTTCCCTCTCGGAGTGTTTTGATGCACCCTGAAAGGAACAAGAGGAATGTGTATCAGTATCCTGATACCTGTCAGATTTTTTAATGTTATCACGATTCCTAAGGTTGTACTTCCTTTTGGAGGGCTCCTGTTGAGGAGACCCACCCCTTGATTGTGATCCATTCTTTCTATTCTTTTGTTTTTTATTATCCCATTTCTTCTTAGAAGAATCAGCTGCTTGCTTGCTGTTATCATTTTCAGGACCACCCATGAGTTGAGGTTTTGTTGCTCTAGCTCCCAAATTATCTCTACCTAATTCGGCATATGTATCTTCGATAATTCTTGCTAATTCACACTCCTGTTGTACAGGAGTGAAATCCCTCAAACGTTGGTGTGTCGCTACTGCTTCTGGCTCCCCTTTTATGTTTGCCAACATAATTGTGGATACCTGGGCAAAACTTCCTATCAATTTCATCCCTAGGTTCAGAGTAAGTTCTGCTCCATACTCATTCTGTATTTGTCTTAATACAGCTGGTATTACTGCTATTGATGGGATACCATGTGTTCTGGTATAGATGGAAGAGAAAACTGTACCCCAAGAGATACAATCCTCTATTGGGGGAGCTATCTCCATTGGCAAGCAGATTGTTAGCATTCTGTGTTTTTCAAGAGAGCCTGTGTGTTGGAACACTGCCTCTAACTGTGGGATTTTCTGAGCTATCCAGAATGGCATTTGCTTGCGTTTAGTGGGCATTCTACCCATAACTGCGTTCACTGTTTGTGGAGTTAATTTAGTTGCCGTTTCTTGCATTTGTCCTGCTGGTGTAACTCTTTTAGGTTGAAGTGTGAGCGTTCGCATAACGAACTGTTAGATTTCTATAACGTTTTATTATTTATTTGTGTAGTGGACACGTCTGCCACCAGCATTGTATCAGTGTCTGGAGGCGGTGTGTAAGCTGCAATGATCAGCCAAGTGGCTCCGTTTCTGCGAGCAGACCGAGTCTTATTTTAACTGTTGTGTGTGGGAGGGCACCTTTAAACCAGTGTATGTGCTCCTGGTAGGTGAGCGGAACTTCAGTGTCCTCGTGTGAACAATATTCCTCTGGTATTTCATCTTCAGTGTAAGAATGAAATGTATTTGTGCGTGAATCTGCTGGTGGGAATTTGACCCATGAATAGAATACCTCTGTCCTTTATGACTTCTGTGCCTCAATCATGTAGGTAACAGTCCCACCTAAGGCTGGGACTCCAAATTCCGCTAATCTTAAAGTGAATGAATTTGACATTTTTTGAAATCTTTATGCTATCTTCCTGTTCTCCTGCTGCATTCCCACATGATGCTGGTGCAACATTTTCTTCTTCAGGCATTGTTGAAATAGTTTCTAGGAAACTGAAGGTTTTATCCACAAGCTTGAATAAACCTACACCCAATACATAGGATATGCCTACTCAGCTGCGGCAGATAAGCACGACTGAACTACCTGATTTGACTGTTAAATAAGAACCAAACCAATGTTGGCGGCGCCATGTCGTGTAGTTCAAATAAATCTGCATAGGATCTGTGCGTGTAGACAACATAAATTGTGGGATTGTTGTCCAGACTGAATCCATATGTTCGTCTGTATACCCGCTAGCTCACAGTGCCACTATAAACTCCTCTTACCAAGGAGAGAATAGTTCCTGGCAACTATCGAATATGACAACCCTGTCCCATCGGAGATCATGAATACAGTACTTTTCGCTCAGTCACTCGTGCTCACTTTGTCTCAGAGAGATACACAGAATAAACGGTGGGGACGTTTTTAATGAGCATTTATTGAACCAGCGTCATGCTAGTGTAAAAGAGGTGAGCTGAAACAACCATAAGACAGAAACAGATATAAATGATAATAAGCACCTACAGAGTAAATGGATGGTAGATTTCTACCATAGTGCTAAAACAACGAATTTAGGCAGGCATGTACATACATGATCATAATAATGCATACTCCTACGATGCAACCCTACCTAGATGTACCTAGCATGTATGTAGGTGTAGAGCCAAGAATACCCCTAGGATTAAGTCTACCCCATTACCTGATGTTAGAGAATAAAAGACCCCGTCTTGGTCTCGAACGGACACCCCGCGAGGGATGTCAGACCACTGCGTGCTGGAGTGTCTGCGTGCAGGAACCTCAGTGTCTCACGTCAGCATGGAAGTCTTTCTCCTCTGCCTGCCCCAGCAAAGATGTGGTATGTATATGCCCAAAAAATATCCTCCGGGGTTCTACCTTGCTATGTCATGTCGGCCAAGGATGACGGGAGGGATGACCCCTATTCATAGTTATTATGCAGAGTATCGTAATCCAGCTGTGATTCTGAGAATCCATGTGCATAATTAGTGAGGCTAGTTTTCTGGGAAAACCACACAACAATTATGCAGCACCTAGCTAGGTAAAAGGTCAATATCAAAAAAACTTTATCTAGTATAATGGCAGGGAAAATGTAGCTGAAAGGTTAGGGGACTACTCAGGCCTATATTGGGGTACATTACAAAACATAACCCTTTACATTTTTTCCAGATTGTGTAACCTCCCAACGCCATTGGGAGTTTTAACATTTGATTGAATCATTCAGGGCAAAGGGTGCCCAAGCTTAGCTGGTGCAACCAGCCAAGTTGTAAGTTTTCTGGGCAGGACGGTTTCATATCTTTTTGTAGTCTTTGGAAGCAGAACCTTTTTGGCTCAGATAAGTAGCCAGAAGGTATGGGAACTAATGCTCCAGGTCATCGCAGGTGCAGCGAGAATGCTCCACCTGGAAGCAGGGGATAGTTAAGTTTAGCTTCCAAGGGCTAAGACCTTCTGTAGGGGCCCATTTGGGGTATGGGTGGGTGGGGGCAGACAGTGCAGGGAAACCTGAGAAGGGGAGCACAGTAGGGAAAATGATAGCTTGAGATTGACCAAACCAAGTTAAAATAAGTGGTATTTAGATTGAATGGGTTATTTTTTTAAAGCGTTCAATATTTGAACCAAATAGGGCGTGGCCAGCAGCCCAGCAAGATGACTGCGTTGTAACTGAGCTCCGGCCGCCCGTCGTATAAACCCTAGTCTAGCTCTACAAATATCCTGACATGTTGAATCTTTTCCGCTGCACGAGGTGTGCAGCCAGGGGACGACCAGCGGGGCCCATCCTGGAGGAATCGGAGCTCCGGAGGTGAAACCGAAGACAGTGGCCTTCTGGAGCGTATGACGCCCCCTGCTGGATTAGCAGCAGAGCCCAACTGCGTAGGTGCGAGCATTGGAGAGATTGAAAGGCGGACACCCCGAGGGGTGGAGCGCCTGCTACGACGGCTCTGACACTGTACCTGACGCGCAAGTGGCGAAGTGGGGGGAATTCTGGAGCCCACTTCGAACGATGGGTAGTGAGGTTTTAACAGCGCATAGCCTATGTAGCAATAGGTTTACAGCTTACTATCTCAAAATGGGGCATCAAGGGAACCACAGACAGCTACCACCCACCGCTGTCAAGAGACAGTAAATTACAATCATAATTATTGTCACAATAACAAGTTTTGCAGAGTTCCCTGAGCACAAAAGTATGTGAGTGTATCTGTTTGATTTACAGATGATATCATATCAAACAATGAAAGTCCATATCCATGTATCCAAGTTTGAAAAAAAGTCCTTATTTTATTTCTCTTCCAGATGATCACGAAGACTTGTGGATACAGCAGTACAGTCCTGATATAATTTACAACAGCCAAACGCCAACACGTGTTTCGTCAAGGGGCATCACCCAATGACTTCCTCAGGGCTGAAACAACAAATTATACCCTATTGTAAATCCCAATAGTTGGGAACGCCAATTAAAATACCGAAAACCACCACCAAACATTAGACCTAAGTGAGCCATTCCAAGAAAAAGCCTCATACCAATAGGAAAGCCATCTTATAAGTCAAAATGAAAAAGGGAAAGGGAAAAGGAAAAGGATAAAGCAAAGACATGCCAAAAATTGGCGAATAAAATAAATTCCAAAACATAACCATCGGATAAACCATGTAATATGAATAAGAACATGCTCATAGAACCAAAGAGAGAAAGAAAAGACACAAAGGTGAAGAACCTTAGGACGAAAATCTAGTCAGAGCAATTAAGCTGTCCAGTTAGTATAGTGAAAACACACTGAGTGCATGTCAGTACCATCACTAGGATGTATATAAGTAACCAAGGACCTAATAATTTGTATTACACTCAAGCTTGAAACTCACCAAAAGAATGATATCACTTGCAGATGTAAGAGCGGCTGAGTATCAGGAAATTCTATAGAGCAATCCACTGTGAAATATAATATAAAGATCACAGAATATTTAAGAACTAAACTCAAATGTAAAATCCATTGGAAAATAACAAAATTTTTGAAAAAAGTAGCCACATTGGGTAAAACCAAGAATTCTCTTACCTTTAGAGTGGTATCGTAATTTTATTCCTCACTAGTGTCTTCAAGAGTCTGTCAATCTCATTGTAAAAACGATAGGCAAAATAAGCCTGTATATCTTGAGACCATCAAGTATGTCTGAAATAAAATATCAGACAAGATATTGTTTACCAGTGGAGACAACAATTTTAAATCATTTTGACACTATAGGTGTCGAATATAAGCTTAAAAAAGCTTAACAAGTAATGGTGCCAGTGCCATATTATCACGCTATGCCAAAATAAAACACTGTTTTGTATTATTAAAATCCGTTGGGTGTGCTCGATAACATCTAAACCCACAGGTCTAAACGACCGATATGTTAGTTCTATCACCCGCAGTCGAAAAGTGCAGTCTGACTGCTGTTATTATATTATAAAAAACCCCTTCGGTCTGCGCAGAACATCTAAATAAATAAGAATAAATGCCCGGTCTGTTTGGTCTATTACCCACAATAGGAGAGAGCATTGTATTAAATACCGACATAGCGGCCATACGCTGCCACTCTTGTTGTATAGAGTGCATATTAGACTCAACTCGAGCTCCCGTATGCGATCTGTATCGTTTGGACGGCGTGTTGCACCCGCGCCATCTTGGTTAGGGACTAAATACTAACACTGGGGCATGGATGTCGAGGAAGGACTCGACAACATCCCAAATTCACCCCGGATAATGCCGAAAAAGCGGCCGATAATCTGTACGGCCATCAAGATTGCATTTAAAAGAAAGCATATTGTATTTGTGGTACTTTGTATGTTACTATGCGAGAAAAAAAAACGCAATAAAAGTTTGGATCATAAATTCGATCGTGGGTAGTATATAATATATCATACAATAGTACATTCGTACCGGCACCATAATGGAGTAATACTAATAACGGTAATACACAAGAAAATTATGTTTGTTAGAAAACAAATTAATATTTTTTTTTTTTTTTTTAAAACAACAACTTCAAAGCCTCATTAGTACTGCTGTGTTTCCAGCAAAAGGCTGTTTGTGAGTAATACCTACACACAAGAGGATAGCATTAAGGCAGTCTTAGTCGAAGAGGATTATTAGAGGAGAGTGGAAACAGAAAAAAGGGGATAGTTGTTAGGAAGCCCAAGTAAAAAAGGGAGAGGAAGGAAATTTATCAACATAACTGTTTGACAGATGTAATCAAATTTACATAATCAGCTTGACATTCTTCATATAAGTATATATGTGAATACATGAACTGATCTTAAACATACACGTCAAGGTATATCATCATATATACATTAGAGGTAGACCTGAGATTACCTGATCCATATAGAAAGCAGTACTGGGCAGAAACATATATAATAAATCACCTCATAAAGTTTGTTATAACAGTTAGCACTGAGGAGAAATATAGTTAGATCACATTATCTTCCCAAAAAGTATTGCAATTCTGAATCAATGTTGATTCCCTGTTCAACCGCACGTAATTTAAGTATCCAACGTGCTTCACACTGACGCAAACGTAATTCTCTATTGCCACCTCTGACATCAATTGGTATACTTTCAATGCCATAAAAGGAAAATGATTTACTGGTTCCCTGGCTAGGGCATTCACATGCATGGATTGCTAACGGATATCGCCCATCGATATTCTTTAAAGCTCTAAAGTGTTCAGCAATACGTTCTCGAAGACATCTAATTGTACTACCTACATAAATCTTGGAACACTTACACTTGATAATATATACAACATATTTAGTGCCACAATCAATATGTTGGTGGATTTTAAAGATTGGCGAGTTATTGTGTTGGAATTCCTTAATACCTTGTTCCGCTAGTCTACACATACTGCATCGGCCACATTTGAAAGAGCCACAGTTCAAGTCATTCAACCAATTCCGACCCCTACCTGTATTAGTCGGATAGCTTGGACTAATTATTCCCCTAAGTGTAGTACCCCTGCGGTATGTAATGCAGGGTTGTTTGGAAATATATTGGCTGATGGCCTGATCTGATGTTAACAGATGCCAGTGTTTCTTTAGAATATTGTATATTCTATGGGACCATGGATGATAATTGGTCACCATACGTATAGGCTGTATTTTGTCATTAGTTCTTATTTTAGGTTTCAATGTATTCTGTCTCTTAAGTTTAAATGATCCTTCCCTAGCTTTTTTGATGGTTTCGTGATCATAACCCCTAGCTAGGAATCTTGATTCCATATCCTATGTACATATCAAAAAGTCTTCATCCTTACTACAATTTCTACGTGCTCTATATAGCTCCCCATAGGGTATTGCCTGTTTCTGCGCCTTTGGGTGAGCACTGGTGGCAAAAAGTGTCGAGTTACATGAAGTACTTTTTCTGTATAATACACTGTTGATTTTTCCTTCCTCAACAAACAGTTCAACATCAAGAAATATAATTCTTTCTTTGCTTGATGACATAGTAAATGACATATTGTAATCATTATTATTCATATGCTCAAAAAAGCTCAACAAATCTTCATCCGAACCTGTCCAAATTATAAAGCAATCATCAATATATCTACCAAAGTAAACAATGAATTCATGCCACCTTGATCCAGAAGGCCCCCAAATATGCTCAGCCTCAAAACCGCCCATAAAAAGGCAGGCTAATGAAGGTGCAAATTTGGATCCCATCACCACACCACATTGTTGGCGATACCAATCTTTACCAAATAGGAAAACATTATGTTTGAGAATTAGGTTAGACATCGACAGTAGCATATTTGAATGATCCAGTAATTCAGCCGGTCTTTTATATAGAAACTTTTTCAACATTTTCAATCCTTGTTCATGCTGTATATTTGTATATAACGAAGGGACATCTAGTGTAACCATTGTCATTGAGGGATCCCAGATCACATCAGAAAGAATATTGAGAATGTGCTTCGTATCCCTGATACAGGAGGCCAGATTTACCACAAAGGGTTGCAGGTAAATGTCTACAAACTCTGCAATCCTTTCCATCGGGCCCCCTATACCAGACACAATGGGCCTACCTGGTGGCCTCTCCAGATCCTTGTGCACTTTTGGTAAAGTGTAAATACAAGGATAGCGAGGTTTGTCAATTTTTAAGTAAGCATATTCATCATCATTAAGTAATCCACCAGTATGCCAAGATTTCAGTTCATTATTAACAATTCGTGTTATCTCAAAGATTGGATTGTTGGAGAGCTTTGAATAATTGACAGTGTTGGAGAGTTGATTCAAGATTTCTGCCTCGTATATTGATTTTTTCATTACAACAATATTTCCGCCCTTGTCGGCTTCACGTACAATAATGTTATCATTGGTTTTAAGTTGTTTCAGAGTAAAAATAATATATATTTCTATAATCTTACTAAGGGAGAACAGTTTGCTTTGAAACAACTTAAAACCAATGATAACATTATTGTACGTGAAGCCGACAAGGGCGGAAATATTGTTGTAATGAAAAAATCAATATACGAGGCAGAAATCTTGAATCAACTCTCCAACACTGTCAATTATTCAAAGCTCTCCAACAATCCAATCTTTGAGATAACACGAATTGTTAAAAATGAACTGAAATCTTGGCACACTGGTGGATTACTTAATGATGATGAATATGCTTACTTAAAAATTGACAAACCTCGCTATCCTTGTATTTACACTTTACCAAAAGTGCACAAGGATCTGGAGAGGCCACCAGGTAGGCCCATTGTGTCTGGTATAGGGGGCCCGATGGAAAGGATTGCAGAGTTTGTAGACATTTACCTGCAACCCTTTGTGGTAAATCTGACCTCCTGTATCAGGGATACGAAGCACATTCTCAATATTCTTTCTGATGTGATCTGGGATCCCTCAATGACAATGGTTACACTAGATGTCACTTCGTTATATACGAATATACAGCATGAACTAGGATTGAAAATGTTAAAAAAGTTTCTATATAAAAGACCGGCTGAATTACTGGATCATTCAAATATGCTACTGTCGATGTCTAACCTAATTCTCAAACATAATGTTTTCCTATTTGGTAAAGATTGGTATCGCCAACAATGTGGTGTGGCGATGGGATCCAAATTTGCACCTTCATTAGCCTGCCTTTTTATGGGCGGTTTTGAGGCTGAGCATATTTGGGGGCCTTCTGGATCAAGGTGGCATGAATTCATTGTTTACTTTGGTAGATATATTGATGATTGCTTTATAATTTGGACAGGTTCGGATGAAGATTTGTTGAGCTTTTTTGAGCATATGAATAATAATGATTACAATATGTCATTTACTATGTCATCAAGCAAAGAAGGAATTATATTTCTTGATGTTGAACTGTTTGTTGAGGAAGGAAAAATCAACAGTGTATTATACAGAAAAAGTACTTCATGTAACTCGACACTTTTTGCCACCAGTGCTCACCCATAGGCGCAGAAACAGGCAATACCCTATGGGGAGCTATATAGAGCACGTAGAAATTGTAGTAAGGATGAAGACTTTTTTATATGTACACAGGATATGGAATCAAGATTCCTAGCTAGGGGTTATGATCACGAAACCATCAAAAAAGCTAGGGAAAGATCATTTAAACTTAAGAGACAGAATACATTGAACCCTAAAATAAGAACTAATGACAAAATACAGCCTATACGTATGGTGACCAATTATCATCCATGGTCCCATAGAATATACAATATTCTAAAGAAACACTGGCATCTGTTAACATCAGATCAGGCCATCAGCCAATATATTTCCAAACAACCCTGCATTACATACCGCAGGGGTACTACACTTAGGGGAATAATTAGTCCAAGCTATCCGACTAATACAGGTAGGGGTCAGAATTGGTTGAATGACTTGAACTGTGGCTCTTTCAAATGTGGTCGATGCAGTATGTGTAGACTAGCGGAACAAGGTATTAAGGAATTCCAACACAATAACTCGCCAATCTTTAAAATCCACCAACATATTGATTGTGGCACTAAATATGTTGTATATATTATCAAGTGTAAGTGTTCCAAGATTTATGTAGGTAGTACAATTAGATGTCTTCGAGAACGTATTGCTGAACACTTTAGAGCTTTAAAGAATATCGATGGGCGATATCCGTTAGCAATCCATGCATGTGAATGCCCTAGCCAGGGAACCAATAAATCATTTTCCTTTTATGGCATTGAAAGTATACCAATTGATGTCAGAGGTGGCAATAGAGAATTACGTTTGCGTCAGTGTGAAGCACGTTGGATACTTAAATTACGTGCGGTTAAACAGGGAATCAACATTGATTCAGAATTGCAATACTTTTTGGGAAGAAAGTGTGATCTAACTATATTTCTCCTCAGTGCTAACTGTTATAACAAACTTTATGAGGTGATTTATTATATATGTTTCTTCCCAGTACTGCTTTCTATATGGATCAGGTGATCTCAGGTCTACCTCTAATGTATATATGATGATATACATTGACATGTATGTGTAAGATCAGTTCATGTATTCACATATATACTTATATGAAGAATGTCAAGCTGATTATGTAAATTTGATTACATCTGTCAAACAGTTATGTTGATAGATTTCCTTCCTCTCCCTTTTTTACTTGGGCTTCCCCTTTTTTCTGTTTCCACTCTCCTCTAATAATCCTCTTCAACTAAGACTGCCTTAATGCTATCCTCTTGTGTGTAGGTATTACTCACAAACAGCCTTTTGCTGGAAACACAGCAGTACTAATGAGGCTTTGAAGTTGTTTAATAAAAAAAAAAAAATATATTAATTTGTTTTTCTAACAAACATAATTTTTTTGTGTATTACCGTTATTAGTATTACTCCATAATGGTGCCGGTACCAATGTACTATTGTATGATATATTATACACTACCCACGATCGAATTTACGATCCAAACTATTATTGCGTTTTTTTTCCGCATAGTAACATACAAAGTACCACAAATACAATATGCTTTCTTTTAAATGCAATCTTGATGGCCGTACACATTATCAGCCGCTTTTTCGGCATTATCCGGGGTGAATTTGGGATGTTGTCGAGTCCTTCCTCGACATCCATGCCCCAGTGTTAGTATTTAGTCCCTAACCAAGATGGCGCGGGTGCAACACGCCGTCCAAACGATACAGATCGCATATGGGAGCTCGAGGTGAGTCTAATATGCACTCTATACAACAAGAGTGGCAGCGTATGGCCGCTATGTCGGTAATTTAATACAATGCTCTCTCCTATTGTGGGTAATAGACCAAACAGACCGGGCATTTATTCTTGTTTATTTAGATGTTCTGCGCACACCGAAGGGGTTTTTTATAATATAATAACAGCAGTCAGACTGCACTTTTCGACTGTGGGTGATAGAACTAACATATCGGTCGTTTAGACCTGTGGGTTTAGATGTTATCGAGCACACCCAACGGATTTTAATAATACAAAACAGTGTTTTATTTTGGCATAGCGTGACAATATGGCACTGGCACCATTACTTGTTAAGCTTTTTTAAGCTTATATTCGACACCTATAGTGTCAAAATGATTTAAAATTGTTGTCTCCACTGGTAAACAATATCTTGTCTGATATTTTATTTCAGACATACTTGATGGTCTCAAGATATACAGGCTTATTTTGCCTATCGTTTTTACAATGAGATTGACAGACTCTTGAAGACACTAGTGAGGAATAAAATTACGATACCACTCTAAAGGTAAGAGAATTCTTGGTTTTACCCAATGTGGCTACTTTTTTCAAAAATTTTGTTATTTTCCAATGGATTTTACATTTGAGTTTAGTTCTTAAATATTCTGTGATCTTTATATTATATTTCACAGTGGATTGCTCTATAGAATTTCCTGATACTCAGCCGCTCTTACATCTGCAAGTGATATCATTCTTTTGGTGAGTTTCAGGCTTGAGTGTAATACAAATTATTAGGTCCTTGGTTACTTATATACATCCTAGTGATGGTACTGACATGCACTCAGTGTGTTTTCACTATACTAACTGGACAGCTTAATTGCTCTGACTAGATTTTCGTCCTAAGGTTCTTCACCTTTGTGTCTTTTCTTTGGTTCTATGAGCATGTTCTTATTCATATCACATGGTCTATCCGATGGTTATGTTTTGGAATTTATTTTATTCGCCAATTTTTGGCATGTCTTTGCTTAATCCTTTTCCTTTTCCCTTTTTCCTTTTGACTTATAAGATGGCTTTCCTATTGGTATGAGGCTTTTTCTTGGAATGTCTCACTTAGGTCTAATGTTTGGTGGTGGTTTTCGGTATTTTAATTGGCGTTCCCAACTATTGGGATTTACAATAGGGTATAATTTGTTGTTTCAGCCCTGAGGAAGTCATTGGGTGATGCCCCTTGACGAAACACGTGTTGGCGTTTGGCTGTTGTAAATTGTATCAGGACTGTACTGCTGTATCCACAAGTCTTCGTGATCATCTGGAAGAGAAATAAAATAAGGACTTTTTTTCAAACTTGGATACATGGATACGGACTTTCATTGTTTGAATTGATATCATCTGTAAATCAAACAGATACATTCACATACTTTTGTGCTCAGGGAACTCTGCAAAACTTGGAATTCTGGAGCCCCCTGCCTAGTTTGGCGGGACCTGTGTGCAGAGATCGGCTGGGGTGGTGATTGACTTGCTGCAGTGAGATGCTAGGCGAGGTTAGGCTCCGATATTGGAATACGCTGAGGAACAGCAGAGAGACCGATTAGGCACCCAGATGGAGCCTTGAAAGAGGGAGACTACTGGGACTGTGAAAGCATGATAGCTGTGGTGGTGGGGAGGCTGTCTGGCCTATTGCAGAACCCGGCGGCCAGCAAGTGAAGCTGGGGCCTGCACACATTTGTGCCTGGGCTTCAACATAGTGGAGAAGCACGTGTGAACTGGGGAAGTATCCAGCGCCTTACCACGCAACTGGAGAACTGTGAGTCTCAGAGTGGAAGCAATTGCTCTATGGTCGGGGACCACATATAGCTTCCATCAGGCCCGAAGGTGGCCCATAAACCATCCGGTAGGCGGTGGTCGCTCAGAGGGGCCCCCACTCATCTGGCCGCTGTGACTCTGGCACCCAGATGGAGCCTTGAAGGAGGGAGACTACTGGGACTGTGAAAGCATGATAGCTGTGGTGGTGGGGAGGCTGTCTGGCCTATTGCAGAACCCGGGGGCCAGCAAGTGAAGCTGGGGCCTGCACACATTTGTGCCTGGGCTTTAACATAGTGGAGAAGCACGTGTGAACTGGGGAAGTATCCAGCGCCTTACCACGCAACTGGAGAACTGTGAGTCTCTGAGAGTGGAAGCAATTGATCAATGGTCGGGGACCACATATAGCTTCCATCAGGCCCCGAAGGTGGCCCATAAACCATCCGGTAGGCGGTGGTCGCTCAGAGGGGCCCCTACTCATCTGGCCGCTGTGACTCTTCCCGATTCCACTCAATTATCAGACCGGGGCACGTTTACAACTGGTGGGAGTTTATATGGCTGAGATACCCGCCACCCCCTCTCAACACAATCCCCAAGGATGGGAAACCGGAAACAGTTCTGAAGTTTTTGGAGACGGGAGGGAGTGACCCTCCCGGGCCGTATTTATTAAAATATGAAACAAAATTAAAACATTAAATCAACAGTTTCATATTATGTACAATTTCATTACCACATTGCGATGTTTGGCTAACCTTAACATATCCTCTAATACAAAGGTTCTCCTAGCCGAACTAACATCCTACCAAACATTTACTTAACTTTTGAAATTGTACATCCTAACGTTTAAGGGCCAACGGCAAGGTCGTAACCGGTGTCAAGATCCCTAACCCAGACATATCCCCCTCACTTGAGAGGGGCGGCACGGAGGCATACCTCAAGTGCAACTACCAATTTCCCTTGACTTGACGGGGGCACCAATAAAACTCGACGCCACTTAAAGGTCGTACGAGGACTCGTGTGAGGTATCTAGAAGGTAGCGTAGACCCCCCCCCAAACCCCACACAACTTACCACATCTGCCGTCGCAGACGTCCTGGCCCCGGGAAATTCCCCAGGAGGGGGCTGTAACCCCTCCTACCCATGAAGGGGCCTTGACCGCCTTCCCTTTCCTTTCGGCGACCCATCCTTAGAAGGGACCGCCTCCCCGTTGAGGGGCCAATGGCCACCTCCCCCGAGCGCCCCCATCCGTAATGGGTGACGCCCACTCATAAGGATCTTCCAATTAGTGCTCACCGATCATGACCTTACCGCCCGACCAAGATAAATACGACAATGATAACTAAATAATTAAAGACTAAATATAACAGACAGTATCAACAACAGCTTTATTCAAAGCATGCTTCCTGATGAACACTAAAGCACAATTACTTTATTTGCAAAACATAACACAAGTCGATCATTCTTTATTGAATACTCAACATCTTCACGATAATACCACAACCTGTAAACGGAAATCAGAATTATCCATCAAACTTTATTCAAAACCACTCGCTGTCTTCAGGGGCTGGTGGGTGGGTCAAAATTGGCTCTTCGTTCCGTCTCGAGCTCACGTGCAGCGAGGAGGTGCAGCTTCAGAGCACAGGAACAAGAGGATGCTTTCTGGTCTTGTTCCTCCTTTTATCCGTCTTCAGGGCGGGCGTAAACCCGCCCCTGCCTGCCCCGCGGGCGTGGCCAGCCGCGTCGGTGTCTAGGCCAACCCACTCTAGGGCGGGAACAGGCTCGCCCCGGCTACGCCGCTTCGGGCATACCAGCCGAGACTCGCCTCCCGCCCAAGATGGCTTCCCGGGGGGATCGTGGAACTCAGCCATACGTTCGGGGGGACCGATTGGTCGCCCCTTTCCATATGGCTGAGATACCCGCCACCCCCTCTCAACACAATCCCCAAGGATGGGAAACCGGAAACAGTTCTGAAGTTTTTGGAGACGGGAGGGAGTGACCCTCCCGGGCCGTATTTATTAAAATATGAAACAAAATTAAAACATTAAATCAACAGTTTCATATTATGTACAATTTCATTACCACATTGCGATGTTTGGCTAACCTTAACATATCCTCTAATACAAAGGTTCTCCTAGCCGAACTAACATCCTACCAAACATTTACTTAACTTTTGAAATTGTACATCCTAACGTTTAAGGGCCAACGGCAAGGTCGTAACCGGTGTCAAGATCCCTAACCCAGACATATCCCCCTCACTTGAGAGGGGCGGCACGGAGGCATACCTCAAGTGCAACTACCAATTTCCCTTGACTTGACGGGGGCACCAATAAAACTCGACGCCACTTAAAGGTCGTACGAGGACTCGTGTGAGGTATCTAGAAGGTAGCGTAGACCCCCCCCAAACCCCACACAACTTACCACATCTGCCGTCGCAGACGTCCTGGCCCCGGGAAATTCCCCAGGAGGGGGCTGTAACCCCTCCTACCCATGAAGGGGCCTTGACCGCCTTCCCTTTCCTTTCGGCGACCCATCCTTAGAAGGGACCGCCTCCCCGTTGAGGGGCCAATGGCCACCTCCCCCGAGCGCCCCCATCCGTAATGGGTGACGCCCACTCATAAGGATCTTCCAATTAGTGCTCACCGATCATGACCTTACCGCCACAGGTCCGGATAGTTGACCGGCTATCCGGACCCCCCACCATACTCCTACCTAAAGGTCATGTTTTAACGTCTTCAGCCAAGCTATGAAGTCTCCTATGAGTAACTCATTCCCCATCCGAGACAAATGAACACCGTCCCCCAAGTACATACTGTCATCATTAATACACCCATGCGCGATAGAATGCAGTGCACTGGAACGGAACAACCTACTTACTTTGTTATTAATTTTTCTCACAGAGTGATTTAAAGCAGAAACAGAAAAAGCCCCCCGCCACACTTTTCGTGGGATCATATGGGACCACCTAATTGTGCACCCTGGAACTCTCCTCGCTAACCAACTTACAGTGGAAAGCATCGCCTCCAGGAGAAGTCGTCTACCAGTGGTGACCAAATCATTGCCTCCAAGATGTACTATGACTACAGACGGCGGTGACCTCGTCCGCCCTAGCAAACCCTCGAAAAAAGATTGAAACTGGTCAATACAGAGACCGCCCTTTCCGTAGAAGGACACACTGTACCCGTATTCCCCAGCCACGTGCACCATGTCACCTGCCTTGAATACGTCCGCGGCACGCCTCACGTATGAGTGGCCCACGACCCACACCTCCTTTTTAACAGCCGGTGATGACTGACCGCTGGCCCGGTGTTGGGTCGACTGCATAGTCCGCCCCGCCTCGTAGGCTTGCGTAACTGAAAACCAAACAAAAACAAGAAGCGTGAGTACATCATTACAGCTTCACAACATGTGCAAACGCACATACCTTTTATAACAGTTGGAGGACCAACGCCCCACCCGTTTAACCTGTTCCACATTCAGACCCCTGGCTGTAGCCTCTGTAGCAGCCCCTATCCGAAAGGAATGGGTCCCAAACTCGCCCGGGTTCAAGCCCGCAGCTGTAATTGACATCGCAAGCACCCGCTGAAACTGAAACCTTGTCAGTGGGGTGGCGTCTGCGTGTCTCAACAAGGTCCCCCCCCATGATGCCACCCTTTGTGTCAAGTAATCCTCTAAACACTTCACTGGGCACATGGACGACCCGGGAATCCTGTGTATAATTATGCCGTCGCCCATCCCGCTTTGATCGGTCTTGGACCTTACAAACGAGACCGTCATCGTCTCCCCTCTGATTTGAACGTGCTCTGCGCACAACCCTCCCGTAACATCCTGCTTGTTCCTCGCTACTAATTCGCTTACCCGCATAGCTCCATGGAATGCTAGCGTAAAAGCAGCTCGGAATAACACTGTCTCAAAGTGAGATGAACATGTTGTAGGGAGTCTGGATAATAACTGGGCCAACTTATCCAAACCTATCGGGCGCCTCTCGTCTACTCTGCTACCCTCAAGGCGTTGCCACCCTCGTAGCGCTTTTTGCACAGTGAAAGACGCTGTCGGGTCCTGTATCCCGTGAGCCCTAGCAACAAAAGAAATGGCAGCCCGATGCCTCTGGGCCGTGGCCACCGATTTCCCTGCCCGATGTAAAGACATCAAAAAATTCACTACCCATTCCTCCTGTCCCCAAAGCTCCCCTCTAGCAGTCCCCAAAAAGGCTAAATAGGAAAGGAACGCCCCTTCATATGCCTTCCTCGTCCTGGGTGCTAAACTCTCTCCCACGAGGTTACGAAGCTCGGGGCACCGAGAGACCAGAGAGCTTCGGGAAAGGGTGCAGGCTCCGGGTCCGCTGTGGGAAGGAAACCCCAGAAAGCCTGCATACGCAAACGAGAAAGGGCATCAGCCGCCTGGTTCATTATCCCCGGGACATGTCTCGCTTTGAATAGTACATTCAATTGCATATATAATAACACAATTTCCTTGAGCAGTCTCAAAATCCATTTGCATCGTGCTGCCTGGCTATTGATACACTCAACCACGGTCATATTGTCAGACCAGAATACCACAGAGTGATCTCTGAACCCTTCAGGCCACGTTCTCAGGGCCACCAAAATGGGGAAGAGTTCCAGGAAGGCAATGTTACTTGTCAGCCCACTGTCTTGCCACCATGCTGGCCATTTTTGTGCAGACCATCGAGTACCGAAAATGGCACCAAAACCTATACTCCCTGCCGAATCTGTCCATAACCCCAGTTCCTCGGAGGACACGGCTGGTTTGTTCCAGACGACTCGACCATTGAAATCCGCCAGAAATGCCAACCAAATGCGCATGTCCTGGCGGACCTCGGCCGAGATCCTTGTGCGATGATGGCCCTCCTTCAGTCCGACCATGGCTTGAGCGATCGAACGGGAAAAGGGGCGGGCCATCGGTATAACTCTTAGGGCAAAATTCAACTGCCCCACTAACTGCTGTAGCTGATGCAGTTTAACCTTAGCTTCACTCATACACATTTGCAGGGATGCCCTGAATTTTAACACTTTATCACCTGGTAAACGGAAACAACCTTCTCTGGAGTCTAACTCGATCCCCAGAAACTCGAGGCAGGTCGAAGGACCCACCGTCTTACCTGGTGCCAATGGCACGCCAAACTGATTCATTAAAACACAAAATGCATCCAAAGCTTGTCCACATTCCGAATCCCCGGCTGCCCCCAGGAACAAAAAATCATCCAGATAATGCATAACATGTTGAAAACCCGTCTTCCTAGTAAAGACCCATTGTAGGAAACAACTGAATTTCTCGAAATAGGCACAAGAAATAGAGCATCCCATCGGCATACACCTATCCATGTAATACTGTCCCTGAAACGTGAAACCCAGTAGCCGCTGATCGTCTGGATGTACCGGGAGCAACCGGAACACTGACTCGATATCAGATTTTGCCATCAGCGCACCGGGCCCCAGGCGATTCAAAATGGCCACGGCCTCATCAAAAGATGCGTACCGTACCGAACATATTTCTGGGTCTATCGCTTCATTTACGGAAAGACCACGTGGGGCTGACAAATTATGTATCAGCCGAAACTCACCCGGGTCCTTCTTGGGGACCACTCCTAAAGGCGAACAAACAAAGTTAGCCACCGGGGGTACACTAAACGGACCAGCGACTCGACCTCGAGTAACCTCCTTCCGGATCTTTTCCTGTACCACGGTCGTATGCTGCAAGACCGATATCTGATTTTTGCATCTTTCCACACCCTGAAAGTCCCCTACTGGGATGCGGAAACCATATGAAAACCCGTTCCGCAACACCCCAGCAGAAGCACGATCCGGGTATTCACTGAGCCAGGGAATCATCGCCAAGGTATCAATCGGGGTAGGTAAAGGCGCCCCTCGGACTATGTTAGACCTGTTTGGCGCCTCCTCTACCCCCGTTATCACCCGTTTTGGCTCTGCACGTGGACTCAGGATGGGATGATTGCCCACACCCACTACATTCGTGTTTAAACTTGCACGATCCCTGGGGCCTAGTACATTTACCCCTGTTAAAATTCCAACACACCCCCTTTTTACCTGTATTACCGGTAGGCCTCGAGTGATTGTCGGTACCCGTACCTGATCGAAAGGGCGTCCCCGCATACTGACGGGAGGATTCGCCCACATTACTCCCTACCAATGGCACTTTCAACATACCAGTCTCCTTCATTTTGGACCAGGACACAGAGTCATAACAATCCCAAGTTAAGTTTTTATCATGTTCTTTCGCTTTTCTGAAAAGATTATCATAGCAAAACCAATGATTACCCTCATGTGATACCGAGTACCCCATGATCCGTGACTGATAACTCGGCAATTCGGGTAGCAATTCGGGCCTCCGTTCACCCAAGATCGATGTGAAAATCCCCCATGCCTTACCCCAATTGCCAATGTTTTCATTAACCTTAAAGGCGGCCATCTTTGCGCGCCAAACACTCGGATGCATGAGTTCCTTCTGACTTTTAACATGCTCCATCTCATAATGATCAGTAAGCAACGAGAAGATGTTTACATATTCCCCTGCCCATATCTTTTCCTTAATAGCTAAAGGAACATGCTGACCCAACCTCTCCCTTCGAGAGGGTGCCGACTCTTCCCTCGCAATCGGCAATGGCCGCTTACCTGAACTGGACGCTGTCTCTGCGACTAAAACCGTCCCCTGAGGCTTCCCTACAGCCGCGGCCGGCGTGGGTACCCTCGCTGCTTCACGTGTTTCCCGCAGTTGCTTCATCAATACCTGCGCGTCTACAGCTGTGGCGCCTTCGCTACTTTTACCCAACCACGCTGCTAATTGTGCTGCCAGCTCGGGCGGCATATCTTCCTCGGACACGGGGGTGACCACCACGGGAATCGGATTCCCTTCCTCCGGCACAGGAGTGGGTGTTTCGAGCGGGACACTGGGACCCGGGGTATCTCCCCCAGCTGCTCCTCTCCTGGGCCTCTTGCCTTTTCCACCCGGGGCCGTACCCTCCAAAGGACGTTTCGGGCCTCCTTCCTCATTTTTATCCATCCGCCTCTTTAGGTCGGTCATCTCCTTCATGAGAACACGCAGCATCTGTTCGGTAGTCATTCGCTTTCCCGCCTTCTTCGACATTCTCCTACAGAGTATCTGCAAAACAAACGAGAAAGATTACAACGCTCAAAATTGGCTCTTCGTTCCGTCTCGAGCTCACGTGCAGCGAGGAGGTGCAGCTTCAGAGCACAGGAACAAGAGGATGCTTTCTGGTCTTGTTCCTCCTTTTATCCGTCTTCAGGGCGGGCGTAAACCCGCCCCTGCCTGCCCCGCGGGCGTGGCCAGCCGCGTCAGTGTCTAGGCCAACCCACTCTAGGGCGGGAACAGGCGCGCCCCGGCTACGCCGCTTCGGGCATACCAGCCGAGACTCGCCTCCCGCCCAAGATGGCTTCCCGGGGGGATCGTGGTACTCAGCCATACGTTCGGGGGGACCGATTGGTCGCCCCTTTCCACTTGCGCAGTACAATACAACAATCTCCAGCAACAAGGGAGCTCGTGGGACACATCAGACCAAGATAGAAAGTATGCCCAGGCCAGACCTGAGGTGGTGGCCCCCCAAGAAGAGGGTGGGGGTGAGCGGCAAGGCCTGGTGCCCGCAACAGAAGGAGACCTGACACTGCAGGATATTATGGTTGTGATCCAGGGTGTACTGGGTGACCCTGGAAGGTAATATCGGCTCAGTCATCACAGAAGTCACTCTGATGCATTCAGACCTGCGCAACCTGGGCGCTTGGGTTGATTTGGCTGAGGACTCGATTGCCACATTACAAAGTGAAACTAAGGTGCCCACAGTACAAGAACTGCGGCAAAGCTAAAATGTGTTGGAAGCTAAAGTGGTGGATTTTGAAGGTCTGTCATGCTGCAATAATGTACGCATATTGAGAGTGCCTGAACGAGCGGAGGGTCCATCGGCCGACCTTTTCGTGGAAGACCTGGTGCTGAAACAACTACAGCCCGTTGATTTTCCAATTTTTTCTCAGTAGAGAGACCACACCGAGGATCAGGGAGCCCTCCAGAGCCCTCCGTCCAATTGTAGTGCGGATCTAGAATTATAGAGACAGGGATGTGATCCTTCAGACAGTTTGAGCAGCGCCCCACTCAAGCTTGAGAACGTCAATTTTCCGTTCTTTCCATACTTTATCCTCCCGGTTAAATAATTGAGGCCCTCCTTCCTGCAAGTTAAGAAGACTATGCGTGATCGAGGCCTGAAATATACTACGATTTTCCTGGCAAAACTCCGGGTAGAAGCAGAAGATAAGACCTGGTTCTTTGAAATACCAGAGGAGGCATGGAACTGGCTGGAACACTGGAGGCCGGTTAAAGACAGGTGATCCTGAGCTCTAAAAAGCCAGAGGGAAAAAGACCTTGCCACACAGAGTTAACATCCAAAGGAAGAGGGGGTAGCTGAAGAATCAGACACCGGAATATGCTGTGTGGACCGAACTTATCTGTGATCCATTGTTGAGTTCGGGTGGCTTTTGCCACTGGGGACGGGTCCAGTGCGGGTGGGTCTGGCTGGGGGAGTCCGGGCCCCCCCTTCTCTACCTCTAGATGGTAGGGAAGGGGTACTGTTTATTTTGAACTTTCCAGAGCACACCAATGCAATTGACTTTCAAACGAAAGAGGACAATATTGGCTTCAGTAAAGCGGGTGCGACGACGATTGGCTCCTTGGTGAGCCTACACTCCTCTACAAATAGGTAGCAAGGGGGTGGGCAGTTTTAAGTCGGGGAGGCAGGGGAATTCTTGTTTGTATTCTTGTATTTGTTTTAGTGTAATTGTTTGTCGCTCTTTCAGCAATAAGATTGTAGTGACATCAATAAGACTGTCCTGGGTTATACCGGTTGTAATACTGAGGAAACACGCATCCTCCATAGCCAGGGGGATAGGCAGACAACATATGGCCCGTGTGACCTTGTCCCCCATCCCCATGTGTAGACATTCTCTGTGTGTTTCTAATGCCGATCCTTACACCGACATGTAGTTTCAAGATCCGTACTTAGAAACCCAATGGAGACAGAATAAAACTCAGCATAGTCCGGCAGTACTTGAAGAGACATTCCCCAGCTGTAGTCGTCCTACAAAAGACGCGTCTGCAGGGAACCTCCTATTGTGCATTAAATAGATGTGGCTGTAGACTAGTGGCACATGCGAGCTATACACAGGGATTCAGGGGAGTCGGCATCCTACTCCGCAACTCCTTCCCTTTCATCTTAAGACCGGTCACGCATGACACTCAGGGTTGATTTGTGGCCCTCACGGGGTACAGGGAGGGGCAACCTTTCAATTTTATCTCACTATACTTGCCACCTGTACTGCATAACTCAGCTTTTGCAGACTTGAGCTCTTTTATTCTTAAACTCCCAGCGGGTGAATTATTGGTGGGAGGCGACTGTAACGCAGTCGTTGATGGAGAGATGGACCGCCGGCCCGCATTATGGCGGGGATGGGCTTTGTCGATGTATGGCAGACCCTTCACCCCATGACCCTTCAATATACCTTTCACTCCAGGGCACATAGATTCACCTCCCGACTGGACTATATATTTGCCCTGGTGCAGCACCTTCTGGCATTCGGTGATATCCATCACCTTGCGAGGGCTATCTCTGACCATTCCCCCATTCTAGCAACATTCCGGCAACAGAAAACTGTGGGAGGACACATAACCGCACTCCAACCCCTGGTACTTTAAAAATCCACATTTAATAGCGGTCCTCTAGGAGTCCACTGCTAATTACATTAGGGTCAACAAGGGGTCAGTAGAATTGGCGGAGGAACCTTGGGAGGCGTTTAAGACCTTAATTGCCGGTCATAAAAAAGAAAAAGCAGCATGTTGCTCTCGATTGAATAAGAAATTCCAACATTTGAAGCTAAGCCTCCCTCTGGGACCCAGGGGGTGTTCACCATCACCTGTTTCTCAAACGGAAAGAGTACAAAGCTGTAGTGGAAGTTGAAGCCAGGACGGGATACAGGGCTGCACAATGTCATTTGTATGAAGTGGGTTATATAGCTAGTAAACTCCTGGCATGGTTAGATAGGAGAGCGTTGTCGTTGCGTTGGGTGTTTGAGATCGTGAATGCTGTGGGAGAGCAAGTGAGAGACAGGCAATGGATTGCAGATGAGTTTGCGAAGTATTACACTGCACTGTAAATCCCATCCTCTGAGGTCTCTTTAGAGGCTGCATGAGATCTACTCCACGGTATTAATATACCCAGACTAGCAACTGACGATAGAGATTGCCTGGAGAAAGACCTCACAAATGGTGGGGTTTCTCAAGCCATCTTCGCATTAAATGCATGAAAGGCGATGGGCCCTAATCACCTTTCCATCTAACTGTATAAACTCAAATAGATGTTTCAGGAAAGTCATGAGCGTGAGACATTACCAGCCGATCAGCAATTGGCCAAAATTGTTGTCATTCACAAACCAGGTAAACCACCTGAGCTGTGCTCTTTTTACAGGCCAATCTCTCTGCTTAACGCAGCAGTCAAGATTTTGGCTAAATAACTAGCTACTGGACTGTCCCCGATTATTAACACATTGATACACCCAGATCGATCTTGTTTTATGCCGAATAGACACACTGCACTGAACCTAATGCATCTATATGGGGTATTGGGCCGCGCATCCACACTTCAGGAAGGCACAGTGATAGTCTCTTTAGATGCCCAAATGGCATTCAATACTATTATGGCTGAGATACCCGCCACCCCCTCTCAACACAATCCCCAAAAGGAGGGAAACCGGAAACAGTTCTTGAAGTTTTTGGAAGAGGGAGGGAGTGACCCTCCCCGGCCGTATTTATTAAAACAAAAATTAAACGTTAAACAGTTCATATTAATGTACAATTTCATAACCACATTGCGATGTTTGGCTAACCTTAACAGATTCTCTAATACAGAGGTTCTCCTAGCCGAACTACCAACCTGCAAAACATTTTCTTTAAATAATGAAATTGTACATCCTAACGTTTAAGGGCCAACGGCAAGGTCGTAACCGGTGTCAAGATCCCTAACCAGAAATACCCCCCCCCACTTGGGAGGGGCGACAGCACTGAGGCGTACCCCACGTGCAACTACCAATTTCCCTTGACTTGTCGGGGGCCCCAATAAACTCGACGCCACTTAAAGGTCGTTCGAGGACTCGTGTGAGTATCTAGAAGGTAGCGTAGACCTCCCCCCAAACCCCACACAACTTACCACATCTGCCGTCGCAGACGTCACTGGCCCCGGGAAATTCCCCAGGAGGGGGCTGTAACCCCTCCTACACAGGAAGGGGCCTTGACCGCCTTTCCTTTCCTTCCGGCGGCCTCTCCTTAGACAGGACCGCCTCCCCGTTGAGGGGCCAATGGCCACCTCTCCCGAGCGCTCCCATCCGTGTTGGGTGACGCCCACTCATAGGGATCTTCCAATTACTGCTCACCGATCATGACCTTACCGCCTACCAAATAAATACGACAATGCTACCTAAAACAACAATCCATTGGCCACTATGACCCGAATAAGCATGCTTATAATGGACACAAAAACCGAATATCTTTAATCACAGAACATACATAAAATCGACCAACTTTATTACACACTCAATATCAACATGATAATACCACAACCTGTAAACAAAATTAGAATTATCGAACCATCTTAAAACAACTAGCTGTCCTCAGGGGCTGGTGGGTGGGTCAAAATTGGCTCTTCGTTCCGTCTCGAGCTCACGTGCAGCGAGGAGGTGCAGCTTCAGAGCACAGGAACAAGAGGATGTCTTCCGGTCTTGCGTCCCTTTTTATCCGTCTTCAGGGCGGGCGTAAACCCGCCCCTGCCTGCCCCGAGGGCGTGGCCAGCTGCGTCAGTGTCTAGGCCAGCCCACTCCAGGGCGGGAAAGAGCGCGCCCCGGCTACGCCGCTTCGGGCATACCAGCCGAGACGCGCCTCCCGCCCAAAAATGGCTTCCCGGGGGGATCGAGGTACTCTGCCATAAGTTCGGGGGGACCGAGTGGTCGCCCCTTTCCATATGGCTGAGATACCCGCCACCCCCTCTCAACACAATCCCCAAAAGGAGGGAAACCGGAAACAGTTCTTGAAGTTTTTGGAAGAGGGAGGGAGTGACCCTCCCCGGCCGTATTTATTAAAACAAAAATTAAACGTTAAACAGTTCATATTAATGTACAATTTCATAACCACATTGCGATGTTTGGCTAACCTTAACAGATTCTCTAATACAGAGGTTCTCCTAGCCGAACTACCAACCTGCAAAACATTTTCTTTAAATAATGAAATTGTACATCCTAACGTTTAAGGGCCAACGGCAAGGTCGTAACCGGTGTCAAGATCCCTAACCAGAAATACCCCCCCCCCCACTTGGGAGGGGCGACAGCACTGAGGCGTACCCCACGTGCAACTACCAATTTCCCTTGACTTGTCGGGGGCCCCAATAAACTCGACGCCACTTAAAGGTCGTTCGAGGACTCGTGTGAGTATCTAGAAGGTAGCGTAGACCTCCCCCCAAACCCCACACAACTTACCACATCTGCCGTCGCAGACGTCACTGGCCCCGGGAAATTCCCCAGGAGGGGGCTGTAACCCCTCCTACACAGGAAGGGGCCTTGACCGCCTTTCCTTTCCTTCCGGCGGCCTCTCCTTAGACAGGACCGCCTCCCCGTTGAGGGGCCAATGGCCACCTCTCCCGAGCGCTCCCATCCGTGTTGGGTGACGCCCACTCATAGGGATCTTCCAATTACTGCTCACCGATCATGACCTTACCGCCACAGGTCCGGATAGTTGACCGGCTATCCGGACCCCCCACAAAGCTCCTACCTAAAGGTCATGCTTCAACGTTTTTAACCACGCTAAGAAGTCTCCTATGAGTAGCTCATTCCCCACCCGAGACAAATGCACACCATCCCCCGAATACACACTGTCATTATTAATACAGCCATGCGAAATAGAATGCAATGTCCCGGAACGGAACAACCTACTCACTTTGTTATTAAGTTTTCTAACAGACAGATTCAAAGCAGGAATAGAAATAGCCCCCCGCCACACCTTTCGTGGGATCATATGGGACCACGCAATTGTGCACCCCGGAACTCTCCTCGCCAACCAACTTACAGTGGAAAGCATTGCCTCCAGGAGAAGTCGTCTACCGGTGGTGACCAAATCATTGCCCCCTAAATGCACTATGACTACAGACGGCGGTGACCTCGTCCGCCCTAACAAATCCTCAAAATATGCTTGAAACTGGTCAATACAGAGACCGCCTCTTCCGTAGAAGGACACCCTGTACCCGTATTCCCCAGCTACGTGAATCATGTCACCTGCTTTGAATACGTCCGCGGCACGCCTCACGTATGAGTGGCCCACGACCCACACCTCCTTTTTCACAGCCGGTGATGTCTGACCGCTGGCCCGGTGTTGGGTCGACTGCAAAGTCCGCCCCGCCTCGTAGGCTTGCGCAACTGAAAACCAAACAAAAAACAAGAGGCGTGAGTACATCATTACAGCTTTACAACATGTGTAACCGCACATACCTCTTATAACAATTGGAGGACCAACGCCCCACTCGCTTCACTTGTTCAACATTAAGACCCCTGGCTGTAGCTTCTGTAGCAGCCCCTATCCGAAAGGAATGGGTCCCAAACTCGCCCGGGTTCAAGCCCGCAGCTGCAATAGACATCGCGAGCACCCGCTGAAACTGAAACTTCGTCAGTGGGGTGGCGTCCGCGTGTCTCAACAAGGTCCCCCCCCATACTGCCACCCTTCGTGCTAGGTAATCTTCTAAACACCTTACCGGGCATATGAAGGACCCGGGAATCCTGCGTATGATTATGCAGTCACCCATCCCGTCCTGATCGGTCTTGGACCTGACAAAGGAGACCGTCATGGCCTCTCCTCTGATCTGAACGTGTTCTTGGCACAAACCCCCCGCCACATCCTGTTTGTTCCTTGCCACCAGTTCGCTTACTCGCATCGCCCCGTGAAATGCTAGCGTAAAAGCGGCTCGGAACAACACCGCCTCAAACGGAGATGAACATGTGGCAGGGAGTGTGGCCAACAACTGGGCCAACCTATCCAAACCTATCGGGCGCCTCTCATCTACTCTGCGACCCTCAAGGCGTTGCCACCCACGCAGCGCTTTCTGTACAACGAAAGACGCTGTCGGGTCCTGGATACTATGAGCCCTGGCAACAAAGGAAATAGCAGCACGATGCCTCTGAGCCGTAGCCACAGATTTCCCAGCCCTACGTAAGGACATCAGGAAATTCACTACCCATTCCTCGTGGCCCCAAAGCTTCTCCCTATCAGTCCCCAAAAAGGCTAAATAGGACCTAAACGCCCCTTCATATGCCTTTCTCGTCCGTGGTGCTAGACTCTCTCCCACGAGGTGACGAAGTTCGGGGCACCGAGAGACCAGAGAGCTTCGGGGAAGGGTGCCGGCTCTGGGTCCGCTGAGGGAAGGAAGCCCAAGAAAGCCTGCATATGAAAACGAGACAGTGCATCAGCCGCCTGGTTCAGTACCCCTGGGACATGTCGTGCTCTGAACAGCACATTCAGTTGCATACACAGTAAAACAATCTCCTTGAGCAGTCTTAAAATCAGTTTACATCGTGCTGCCTGACTATTGATGCACTCGACCACAGTCATATTGTCAGACCAAAATATCACAGAGTGATCCTTGAACCCTTCTGGCCAGGTTCTGAGGGCCACCAAAATGGGAAAAAGTTCGAGGAAAGCAATATTACTTGACAGACCATTGTCATGCCACCATGTCGGCCACCTTTGTGCCGACCATTTTGTGCCGAAGATGGCACCAAAACCTATGCTACCTGCAGAATCTGTCCATAGCCCCAGCTCTTCAGAAGATACGGCTGGTTTGTTCCAAATGACTCGACCATTAAAGTCCGCCAGAAATGCTAACCAAATACGCACGTCCTGGCGGACCTCAGCCGATAGTCTCGTGCGATGATGGCCCTCCTTCAGGCCGACCATAGCTTGGGCAATTGAACGAGAAAAGGGGCGGGCCATCGGTATAACTCTAAGGGCAAAATTCAACTGTCCCACCAACTGCTGTAACTGATGCAGCGTAACTTTAGATGCATTTAGACACTCTTGCAGGTTTGCCCTGAACTTCAACACTTTATCAGCTGGCAAACGAAAACAACCTTCTCTGGAGTTTAACTCGATCCCCAGAAACTCGAGGCAAGTCGTAGGACCCACCGTCTTACCCGGTGCCAATGGCACACCAAACTGTTTCATTAATACACAAAATTCGGCCAAGGCCCGGCCACATTCGAGATCCCCGGCTGCCCCAAGGAACAGAAAATCATCAAGATAATGCATTACATGTTGGAAACCCGTCTTCTTTGTGAAGACCCATTGTAGAAAACTACTGAATTTCTCGAAATAGGCACAAGATATAGAGCACCCCATCGGCATACACTTATCCATGTAATAATAACCCTGAAAGAAAAAACCTAGGAGACGCTGATCGTCCGGGTGTACCGGGAGCAACCGGAACGCTGACTCGATATCCGACTTCGCCATCAGCGCCCCGGGCCCCAGGCGATTCAAAATGGCTACGGCCTCATCGAAAGATGCGTACCGCACCGAACACACTTCTGGGTCTATTGCATCGTTTACAGAAAGACCACGTGGAGCTGACAAATTATGAATCAATCGAAACTCACCCGGGTCCTTCTTGGGGACCACCCCTAAAGGGGAACAAACAAAATTCTGTACCGGGGGTACACTAAACGGGCCGGCGACACGACCTCGGATAACCTCTTTCCGGATCTTGTCCTGCACTACAGTCGTATGCTGCAAGACGGAAAGTTGATTTTTGCACGTCCCGACACCCTGAAAGTCCCCTACCGGAATGCGGAAACCATATGAAAAACCGTTTCGCAGCAATCCAGCAGAAGTACGATCTGGGTATTCACTGAGCCAGGGAATCATCGCCAAGGTATCAATCGGGGTTGGTAAAGGCGCCCCTCGGACTATATTAGACCTGTTTGGCGCCTCCTCTACCCCCATTCTCACCCGTTCTGGCTCTGCACGAGGACTCAGGATGGGACGAACCGCAACCACTACATTCGTGCTTGAACTTACACGATCCCTGGGGCCTAGTACATTTACCTTTGTTGAAATTGAAACAGAAACCCCTTTTCCCTGTATTACTGGCAGGTCTCGAGTAATCGTCGGTACTCGTACCTGACCGAAAGGGCGTCCCCGCATATTGGCGGGAGGACTCGCCAACATTGCTCCCCACCAACGGCATTTTCAACATTCCTGACTCTTTCCTTTTATCCCATGTCAAAGAATCATAACAGTCCCAGGTCAAACTTTTGTTATGCTCCTTCGCTTTCCTGAAGAGATTATCATAACAGAACCAATGGTTACCCTGGTGAGACGTCGAGTACCCCATGATTCGTGACTGATAGATCGGTAACTCAGCAAGCAATTCAGGCCTACGTTCCCCAAGGATCGACGTAAAAATTCCCCATGCATTGCCCCAATTACCAATATTCTCATTCACTTTAAAGGCGGCCATTTTTGCGCGCCAAACACTCGGGTGCATCAGATCCTTCTGACCTTTAACATGCTCCACCTCATAATGATCGACAAGCAAGGAGAAAATGTTCACATACTCCCCTGCCCAAATCTTTTCCTTTACTGCCAAAGGAACATGTTGCCCCAACTTTTCTCTACGAGAGGGTGCTGACTCATCCCTCGCGATCGGCAATGGCCGCTTACCTGCACCGGACGTTGCTTCTGTAGTCGCAACCGGGGCCTGCGGCTTGTCTATCACTGCAGCCGGCGCGGGCACCTTGGCTGCATCTCGCTTCTCGCGCAACTGCTTCATCAGTACTTGTGCCTCGGCAGCCGTGGCGCCCTCGCTACTGTCGCCCAACCACGCTGCTAGCTGTGCCGCCAACTCGGGAGGCATATCCTCCGTGGATGTCGGGGTGACCACGACGGGAATCGGATTCCCCTCCACCGGTACCGGGGTTGGCGCCTCGAGCGGGGTACAGGGAACCGGGACGTCTCCCCCGGCTGGTCCCCTTCTAGGCCTCTTGGCTTTTCCTCCAGGAGCTGCTCCAGCCGATGGACGCCCCGATCCCCCCTCCCCATCTCGCTCCGCCACCCGTTTCTTCAGTTCGGACATATCCTTCATGAGGATCCGAACCATCTGTTCCGTCGTCATTCTCTTCGCGCCTTTTCTGGGCATCTTTCCGACCAAGTATCTAGAAGACAAAAAGAAAGATCAAAACGCTCAAAATTGGCTCTTCGTTCCGTCTCAAGCTCACGTGCAGCGAGGAGGTGCAGCTTCAGAGCACAGGAACAAGAGGATGTCTTCCGGTCTTGCGTCCCTTTTTATCCGTCTTCAGGGCGGGCGTAAACCCGCCCCTGCCTGCCCCGAGGGCGTGGCCAGCTGCGTCAGTGTCTAGGCCAGCCCACTCCAGGGCGGGAAAGAGCGCGCCCCGGCTACGCCGCTTCGGGCATACCAGCCGAGACGCGCCTCCCGCCCAAAAATGGCTTCCCGGGGGGATCGAGGTACTCTGCCATAAGTTCGGGGGGACCGAGTGGTCGCCCCTTTCCATGAGTGGCCTTTCATGTTCACTGTCTTGGAAAAACAGGGATTTTGTCTAAACTTTTTGTCCTCGATTTGTCTTCTCTATAATGATCCCATGGCACAGGTACCAGTGAATGGAGGGATGTCAGCAGCATTTCAGCTGTGCAGGGGTCTGATACAGGGTTGCTCCCTCTCCCCGCTGATATTCACCCTAGTGTTATAGCCACTGGCGGTCTGGAGATGGGGAGACCCTTTAATTAGAGGGCTCAAATAGACGGAAGACTTGGAGGACAGGATCTCCCTCTATGAAGACAACATCCTACTTTATGTGGCAAGCCCATATTCCACACTTTCAAGAATACTGCATATTTTTTAACTCTATTGTGACTACTCTGGCTATAACGACAAGCCTTTAATTTATATACTTAGTGGGACAGATGAGCAGCTTCCCCAACAAGGTGAGTCCAGGGTTGTCACAGAGGGATTTCGATTCTTGGGGCTGTTCATAACTAGGGGCCCACAGGCCTTTCAGGAGCACAATCTGGAACCCCCACCAAAGAGACTGAGAAGTGATGTCCAACGGTGGAAGACCTGTCAATGTTAGGGAAAGCGGCTGGTTCAAGATGATGATGTTGCCCAGTTTCCTCTACATCTTGCAAAATACCCATTTTCTGGTTCCCCTTACCTATTACAGAGCAATAGTCTGTCACTCAAACGCTCCTGTGGGATGGTGGGGCCCCTAGGATATCATTAGCAAAGTAGTCTTGGAGCTGATATGATGAAGTTATATCGCTCCCTGCTCTTCAACAGTATTATTGGGCGACACAACTAGTGGTGATAAGCCATTGGGTCTACTTCATGAGGATGCAGCTCACAGAATGGATCGTCGGAACATGCAGCCAGGGAGATACCTTATAGCACTTTAAGTAGGAGGGCACGGAACTTCTTGTCCCAGCCCGATAGCAACTACGATGAGACTTCGGCACTCCCTAACTGTGGCACTAGGTTGGCATGGTAGAATTACCCAGGCGACCCCACTGCGGGACACAGCCCAGCTGGGCTTACTGGCCAAATACCAAAGTTTCAAGAAATGGGACTTAATAGGTATTTCACAAGACCTGTGGGCAGAGCAAGCAGTGAAATCCTTTGAAACTTTACCAGGGATTACCAATTGGCTCCTACAGAGTCTTACTGATACCATCGAATTAGAAATACCCTGCGGGGTGTGATACCGAAGGGGATAGAGTTGCCTGGAGGCTACACCGTTAGAACACAGTTTGCTAGAGGGATTCATGCATAGACAAGCTGTCTCCTTGACCTACCATAAAATTATGAACCACTCACCAGACCCCTTTTACGCCTCAGAAATAGATGGGGGGGAAGACCTGGGGCAACTTGACGATGAGTGACAGGAAACGCTGGCATCCACCAGGGAGAAAGCTATACGCTCTTGATTTTGATGGGTGCAATTGAATGTCCTACATCAAATTTACTTCTCGTGCACAACTATGGCTAAGATGAGGAGGGCTGAGTCTCTGGGGTGCCCGAGAGGGTGTGGGCTGGAAAGTACTTTTTTTCCATCCACTGTGGGAATGCCCAGTGCTCCACCCTTATTGGAAGGAGGTGGGAATAAGTATGAGGCACACATGCTGGGGTGTCATGAATATTTTGCCAAAGTGGTGCTTGTTAAACATATGGGAAGCAACCGATCTCTCAGCAGCTGATAAAATATTGGTCACTTCTGGATCCACTGTAGCCAAACGAAATATTGCAAGAATGAATACAATCCCAAAGCAAGAATAGTTTTGGATATACGTGGCTGCACAGATGCCAATCCTGTTAAGTGGTAATAATGGGCACTCATCCCTTAAATGGTCAAACTACTCTGAAAAAACCCATGAAAACAAAAAAGCAAAATAAACACAAATGAAAGTGCCGCAATTGTCCAACAATTTTACCATAGAGATTTTTCTCTTTGTTTTCTTCTGGTGTACACTTGTTCAATGTTGTCAATATATTCTTGTTCAGGTTCGTATAACAAGGAAGACATAAAGAAAAAAATCTTTTTATACTTCAAAACGTCAGCCTAGTTTCGTACTGTGGGCCTTTACACAATAATATCTCCTCCATTATCTTTATAGTGGAAACTTTGCAACTTGCCTAGGACCATAATCGTGGGTGGGAATTTTTATATTTTGTCCTCTCCCAGTATGGCCTCTTTGAATCTCAGTCACACTCAACACAACAAACAAATTAAAAAAAAAATTCTCCAATTTCTGTAGTCAGCTAGGAGTGGAAGATCTATGGTGGAGGCTACATCTGACTGGGATAGTTTACTCCTGTTTCTCTAAACCATTTAGATCCGCCTCTAGAAAAGACATATTCCTATTTCCTCTTACTGTCCCCAAAGTTTTGCAGCAGTATCATGTAGCCGTCTTTTCAGATTATTCAATGGTCATTTTAAAATTCTTTCTTGCATGCCCCAAAATAGAAAGGATATTGTTTATTGTTAAAATTATGCTTAAACAAGACACAAATATTCAAGCATTGAGATCAGATTTTCAATATTATTTTGAACACAGCGATAATACTGCTGATGTAGCAACAGTCTGGGAAGCTTTGAAAGCCACAATTGGGGGGCTATTTTATTTCACAATCAACCTATTGGATGAAGAAAAAGAGGGAGGAACAGCATAATATACAATTGGCCTCAATTAACACATATATACAAATGCTTTAAGTGAACAATCAGAACCCGCATATCAAACTTGGTGGGGCAAGAAGGAGGCTTTAGACCATTTGTGGGTGGAGGAGAAGTAGGTTCATAATAATCATACTTTTTACTTGTCAGGAGTATGTAGAATCGGAGAAGATGGGACTGTTTTTTAGCTTGAATAGCAAAAGAGAAAGAATAATCGGAACATGATCCCTGGGTTAAGAAATCCTAAAACTGGTAACCTGACTAATGAACTTTCGGAGATCCAAAACATTTTTGTAGACTATTATTCCTCATTGTATAAGCGGGAGACTTCGAGCCAGGAGTCTCTCACTCTAGATAGATTTTTGCAAGAGGTTCAACTTCCATTGTTAGATGCTGGAGTTGCAGATAGTTTGGCGAGGCCTATCACTTGAGCTGAAAGAAGAGACCTAATACCTCAACTGCCATGGTCTAAATCCCCAAGGGAAGATGGTTTTGGTGCTGAATCCTATAAATGCTTTTCTACTTTATCATTATCCCTTTAGCAAAGTTGTTTAATTCAATTATGTTACGGGAATTGTTTCCTCCTGCTTTTAAAAAGGAAGTGTTAATTTAAAAAAAAAGGGAAACATGAAACTAACCCATCCTCATATAGGCCAATAAATCTCCTTAACAATGATTATAAAATATTCACTAAAATACTAGCCAACCACATCAATGCTATCTATACTACTATAATAAAGGAAGAACTTTCAGCCTTTGAGGCGGGTAAACTCGGGAACCACAGCGCCAATCCACACACCCGATACTCCTTTGGAATCGTCAGGGTGTGTAGATGGTTATAGGCTATATACATTTTAAAAAAAACGTGATTAAAAAAATTTATAGTAAAAAAAAGTAGTCCCTCCAAAGTAGCGCCGGCCGCGACATGCGTGCTCATGTCAGGAGTGCGTGGAGGAGCGGCGTCCAGGAGCGCGACGAGGAGCGGCGGACATGGCACAGGGGAGGAGCGGTGACGTGAGGAGCAGCGGGCAGGCCAGCGGCGGTGCGAGCAGCGGACAGGCTGGAGAAACGGCGGCTGAGGTAAGGGAGCGGCGGACATGGCGCGGGGGAGGAGCGGTGACGTGAGGAGCAGCGGACAGGCCTGCAGCGGTGCAAGCAGCGGACAGGCGGGAGGAGCGGTGGCTGAGGTAAGGGGACCCATGTCGGGGCAGGCGGGGACAGGCTGGGTGGGGGCCCGGGCTGCAGGAGAAAAGAGAATGATCCCATGTTTTTATGGTGAAACAGCAATTATTAACACACCTCTAGGCCAAAAAGATTAGCTATGATGTAAGCTTTCCCAGCCAATGTACACTCTGTAGAACGGATTGGTCAGCTATACACCTCTGCAAAGAAGAACAGACCTATTTAAAGCAGTATATCAGCAGCGGACAGGGCGGGAGGAGCGGTGGCTGAGGTAAGAGGACCCATGTCGGGGCAGGCGGGGGTCGGGGCAGGCGGGGGACGGGCCGGGCGGGGGCCCGGGCTGCTGGATAATGTCGGGGCGGGCGGGGGTCGGGGAAGCCTGTTTCTCCGGGACAAGGTTGGGACGGGCTGCTAGTTATAGTATAATTCATTCTGATCAGAACGGTTTTGTAAGTGGATGCAATTTGAGTGCTAAAACGCATTACCTATTGGTGTTTATAGATCTTATTTCCGCAGGTAATATTTTTGTGTCTATTGTTCTGCTAGATGCCGAAAAGGCGTTCAACATCGTGAGTTAGAAATTCTTATGTTTGATTCTTGAGAAATTTAAGTGTCCATCACTACTCACGAGGTCCATCGCTCAGCTGTATAAAGGTGCACCGGTACAAGTAAAAGTTAATTGCTGTGCAGGTACTGTATTTCCTAGTAGAGGTTTCGGTCAAGGTTTTCCCCTATCCCCTATTCTTTTAGCTTTATTTATTGAACCTCTAGCTCAATATGTTCGTTCCCGTGGGGGAATTCACCCACCCCTCGAAGATTGGGGAAAGATAAAATTATATGCTTATGATGTCGCCCTTTTTAGGTCGAACCTGAACAATGCTTGCGCTGTAGGTGATCTGTTATCTTTACTTTGTGGAGCCTGACTCCTCCCATGCTTTGGATTGGCTTGTATATGTGTCCTTTAGAAATGGTAGCTCTCAAATGGCTACTGGTGGGAGCTTGTCCCACCTTCTCTCGCAGGTATACACCCAAGGAGTATTGCCGCTGGAGCGAGCAGGGACGCTCACGCTGCATGCATGTGTGGATTTATCTTGTCAGTAATCTTTTTCCCATGCGGCGCCGCAGGGACCGGGTTTACCGGGTTTTCGTCCTGCTTCCCGAGTTAACTTGTGGGAGGCTGGCAGGTGTTGGGCTACTTTGCAGAAATAATGGCAATCGCCGCAGCCTCCGTTGCTTGGAGGGGGACTAGTTCGACTGGAGTGATCGACATTGCAAAGCAGCCCGAGTCGTGCAGCAAGTAAAGTTGGTAAAAGACTGGTAGCGTGTCTGTCTATCCATGTTAAGCACCAGTTACATGCTCTGGGCACTGAAGGAGTCAAAGACAAGTCAAAATACAGCTCTAATAATTAAATATTAATTGCCAACGCATTAGAGATCGAGCATAAACGTGGTATATTGTTCTCATCAGTTTGGCTAATCTGCTGACATCTCTTGAAGCAGCCGTCTTGAAAGTGTAATTGGTGAGGTTCCGGCCTCATCTCTGCATTAAGACTGAGCTGTTAAAGTGCGTTAATTGTGTTTTATAAAAATATTCATTTCATGTTCTGTCTATTAAGTGTCCCTCTTTAGTGTCACATGGTGGTGCCTTGGGCCTGGCAGTGTATTCGTCCTCTCAGAGTACGACAGAAGCTTTGTTGGGGCAAGAGCAGGGGTGGGTGTGTTCACTTAAGCCACATTTGTAGCCATTCTGCGTGCAAAATACATACAGGAGCAAAACCGTTCTGTTTCTTTCAAATTCAAGGGCTTCTCCGAGCATTTGCGCTTGTATGTGTGATTTCCGAAAGACATCTAGTTGCTCTTTTAACAGCAATCCATTTTATTTAATACGTGAAAAATGCAGGAAATTTAGTTTACAAAATAATGAGTATGCATCGCTTGTTAGTAAAGCGACTTGGATGCAAGACAAGCAGCCGAATATATTCGCATGACTAGCGTTCTGTTGACGCCTTTAATCTGTCAAAAATTTTCATTTCAGGAACCGGGATAATCAGAGTTGGGTATTGCAACTTAAAAAGAGAGGAAAGGGGGGCGTGGCTGGCGCCGAAGCGAGATGGCCGCGTGAGAGAACAGCTTCGCTCCTAACCACGCTTAACCAACATCCGCCAAATCTATCCAACCCTCTCAGTGGGGGCAGGTCCCGTAGGTGTTCCGGTTCCAACCTGGCTGGTCGCTGGGGCGCCGCCGGGCTCTGCGGAGCGTCATGAGCCTGATTGACTCAGCGGCCTTTCTGCAGTGTTAGTCCTGGGCCTATAGTGATCGGGTCCCACGCAAGTCCTGCGGGTGGGAGCGGCCGCTCAAACTGCACAACGTCTGGGAATGAGGCCTTGTTCCAGTGAGGCGGACCGGAGGTCTTGCGGAGGTGGTGCCCTCCCCCGCATTGACTCGGGGAACGGCGGAGGCATAGGAGGTTCCCTCCCGCACACCCCTCCTTTCCCAAGAAAATCCTGTGCTGCCTGATTGGGTTGACCACCGGGCACCCGTAGGGACGATTGAGGCGGCGGGATGTCAGTCGGCGGTCGACCCTACTTCTGGACGCATCAAGTAGGGGTGACTGCGGGGACATCTGCGGTGCTCGTTGTGCTCCCCCACCCCCTGCCAGCACCGGTGAGTCTGCCGCTTTGATGCCTTGGCTGGGGATTGGCGCTGCCCGACCTCCTTTGTGGCTGTCTGCAGAGAGGTGCGGTGCCCGGTCAGAGGCTCTGGTGGTGCTAAACGGAGTGGCACACAAATCAACACATTGCCCCCATAAGAGGAGGAAGCGGCTGGAGCTCTCTACGAGGCCTGTACTATTTTCACCGGTGGCCTTGGAGTAGCGGCCACCAGGGGGGCCACACCCACCCTCTCAGATCTCCTCCCCCCCCTTCCGCCTGCTCATTGCCTGCAATCGTGGCAGCCAGGGCCATTGGTGGAGTGGGGTGTCCCACCGGAGGACGTGAGAAGTGACCAGTGCTTTCCACATAGGGTCTATGAGGGGCGGCGGCATAGTGAGTGGAATGGGCACCAAGCAGACGCAGCAGACCAAACTGGAAAAATACTCCTATTCCAGGGCCGCTGGTTCTGCTGCGCCTGCCCGAGACGAATCGACGGGAGATGCGGAAGAAAGCCCTATTAATCTGTCCCTAAAAGATGTTATGGAGGCGATAGCGGGAGTCCGCACTTCAATGGAACAACGAACTGACGCAATAGCAGTGGAGATGACCCTCATCAGGGCCGACTTCGCAAAAATGAGGTAGAGGGTCCAGCAGCTCCAAGTGACCACATCCTGCCTGGTTGAGGACGTCTCACAGATTCACACTGAACTCCAAAATCTGCAATCTTTCCGGGAAATACGCAGAGGACAAGCTGGACGACTACAAGGGACGCTCCTGGCGCAACAACGTTTGCATCATTGGAGTGCCGTAGAAAGCGGAAGGGCAATTGCTGGATCTTTTTGTTGAGGACCTAATACTAAACCATCTATGCCCTAAGGGACTGTCAAAGTTCTTTGTGGTGGAGAGGGCACACAGAGTTCCTGGGGGGCGTCCCAAACCAGGGCCCCCCCGAGACCCCTTTTTCCAGGCTGCTCAATTTTCGCGATCGAGACCTAATCCTGCAATGTGCCAGAGCGCCCCCCCTCAAATTTGAAAATGCTGTCATTTCATTTTTCCGGACTTCACCCAAGCCGTGCAGAAACAAAGAAGGTCCTTCCTGACAGTCAAGAAGAAACTGTGGGATAAAGGCCTCAAGTACGCCATGCTCTTTCCCGCCAAGTTGCAAGTGGAGGTAGATGGCATACCATGGTTCTTCGATCATTCCGAGGATACGGAGGACTGGCTTGATAGATGGCGATCTGCATCTGAACATAATGCCCACTGAGCCTGCTTGTGCGGGCATTGCTGATGCTCATCTGGTCCTATTTGGGTAACCTCATTCTAATGTTTTGTTTCCAGGTCTGGGATGGCCCTTTCAGACTCCTAGGTGGGTGCCCCTTGTAAATTGGGGGTGCATTGCTTGGCATACTCCCCTTTGGCCTCTTCTCGCCCCGAGAGACGCGGGATGCTGTCCCTCATGGGGGTTGATACTGTTTTGACTTGCTCAGTGTTTGGCGGGGGGAGGGAGCACTGCATTAACGGAGACAACTTCTAGAGGCAAGTGCACACTTAAGGCTACATATGGATACGCAGTTGGATAAAGGTTTTACCCTGATGAGTTGGAATGTCAATGGGCTTGGCGACAGGAGAAGCGTACCTTAGTCCTCCAATACCTTAAATGCCACCCCCAGATGTGTTTTTTCTACAGGAGACACACCTTGTTGGTAACTCTTGCAGGGCCTTTAACAGATTGGGGTACAAGCTGATAGCCCATGCGGGTTTCACCTCTAGATCCAGAGAAGTGGGAATCCTTATTAAAAACGCTTTCCCCGTCCATACACAAGTAGCACACACCAACGACTGTGGAAGGTACGTTACAGTGACGGGCCAGTGGTAGGGCGGCACGCTCACCTTAATATCGGTATATGTGCCACCGGGCCTACATACGCAAACATTTGCTGACCTGGGGACCCACCTGCTTTCCCTTCCTGATGGTCTCCTATTAATGGGAGGGGATTTTAATGCTGTTGGCTCTGGTGTACTTGATCGCTACCCCCTGCGCGACATTGGCCCGGCGCATAATTGGCTCCCAGATTTCTTAGAATCCTTTGGCCTATCTGATGTCTGGTGAACGCTCCACCCTGGTGACACTAACTACACATTCTTTTCGGGAGCCCATCACAGCTCCTCTCAAATTGACTTTCTCATAACTCACGCGGCCCACACCTCGCACGCACGTGAGATCCGCCATCTTGCTCGGGGAATCTCAGATCATTCGCCAATATGGATCTGGCTGGTCCTGGGGAACACTAGAGTGGGCGTGATTGCGCCCATCAACCCCTGGTACCTCTGCAACCCGTCTGTCCGTTAGACCCTCCTATCGGCAATTGGCCTTTATTTCCGAGAGAACCAGGGCTCAGTTGACTCCCCCCTTACTCTTTGGAAGGGGTTTAAATCTGTGATCAGGGGTCAAGCTTTTTCCCTTATTGCTGGAGTTAAAAAAGAAAAGCAGAAAGACCTTGAAGATATTGAGGCAGAAATTCTCTCCCTTGAGAATAACACGCCAGGGAACTGGGCCCAGAAAGAGGGACGAATATATGAGCATTGTGACAGACAGGGCCAAAAGTTGGGGTAGTGAGATAGACAGGAGGATATATGAGTAGGGCGACAAGGCCGGGAAACTCCTCGCCTGCCTGGATAGGAAGAAGAGGGCCAACAAGATGGTCCCTGAACTGGTGAATGACCGGAGCAGGGTCTACTGTGATCCCGGGGACATCCGCAAATTTGCTTCCTACTACTACAAAATGTACCAATCCACCTTCCCTTTCCTCGAAGAGGATTCTTTGAGCCTCCTTTAAGATATTCGCTTGCCCACTCTCTCTGAGAAAGATGCTAAATTCATTGACAGTACCATAACCAACGATGAAATAGCCCAAGCAATTCGGAGTCTTCGACTGGGTAAGGCTCTTGGTCCCAATGGCCTGCCCATCGAAATGTACTTACTTTGCTCCATGTTTGAAGAGAGCAGACAAGTAGGTGTTCTTCCCTCTGACCAGAGGCTGGCATCCCTTGTCGTCATCCCCAAGGAAGGGAAACCCAGAATCAAATGCACCTCTTACAGACCGATCTCTCTCCTGAATGCAGAACCCAAGATCCTTGTCAAACTCCAAGCCACACGACTCTCTCGGGTGATAACACCTTTAGTATACCAGGATCAGTCTGGCTTTATGCCCCACCGCAAAACAGCCCTCAACTTGCGCAGGGTCCACCGAGTGCTGGGCAGAATTGACACTGTCGATGAGCATGATGTAATAGTGTCGCTAGACGCTTCCATGGCGTTTGACACCATGGAGTTGCCCTACCTACTAGCGGTTCTCACCAAACTGGGGTTTGGGCCGGTCTTCATGTCCTGGACTAGAATTCTTTACTCTGCACCTATGACTCAGGTGATAGTCAATAATAAGCGATCAGACCCTTTTCAGCTGCACCGCGAGACCAGACTAGGGTGCCCCCTGTCCCCCCTGCTCTTGGCCCTCGCCCTCGAGCCATTGGCGGCCTAGATCCGTGCGGACCCGATGATTCGTGGAATGCGATGGTCGACCGGCTGGGAGGACCGAATCTCGCATTATGCGGATGACATCCTCCTCTATTTAACCACCCCCAAAAGTCCCTAATATGTGTGCTGGATATTTTCACAACATTCGGCAAACATTCAGGCTATTCCATCAATTGGAACAAGTCGCTCATATATGTACTGGGAGGCTCCGCACCCCCTTACTGAAAAACTGCCCAAATCAGACCGTGAGGAATGGCTTTCACTACCTAGGGCTCTTTATTACCGCTGCCCCTAAGCTTGGGTATGAACGCAACCTGGTCCTGCCTCTGCAGCACCTTAGGAGAGATGTGTCCTGTTGTAAGGCCTTACCGCTTTCGCTTTTGGGAAGAGCAGCTCTATTTAAAATGATGTTGCTGCTGCGGCTACTCTACGCCCTACAAAATTATCCAGACCAGTCCCAGCACGATACTTCAGGGAAATAGAGGGGTTGCAAAGAGAACTGTTATGGGAGGGTAGGCACAGGATAGCGCTTAACAAACTGGTCCTTAGCTGGTACAACAGAGGTATTAGTTTCCCGCACATCCTTAAGTATTATTGGGCGTCCCACCTAGTGCCTATCAGTGCCTATCAATCAGTGCACATATCGCCAACCAGGTGACCCTGCGCTTATGATGGACAGGTGGCTACTACCTGGGGGAAATGTTATCAGATCCTTATATTCTAACCCTCGGGGGCTTCCCCTCACGGGCCCCACCAAACATTCCGTGGCCATCTGGCATTCTGTCAATAAGAGTCATTGCCACTAGAGGACTGTTTACTGGACGGCTACCTTCCCCAAAAAGAAATCTCCCTAACATATAAGAAACTGATTAACAACACCTCAGATCCTCTTGGGCGTCTGCGAGAGTGTTGGGAGAGAGATGGTCTAGAATTTGATGACAAGGAGTGGCGGGAGGCGGTTGCCTCACCTAGAGAGGTTGCCATCCCGGCACATTTGCGACTGGTCCAACTCAAGATACTCCACCATACATACATCACAGGGCCACAGCTAGTCCATATGGGGAGGGGTGACTGGGCGACTGCAGGCGACGTTGTGGGCACACAGGTACCTTCATTCACTTAATTTGGGAAAGCGACCAGATACAACAGTATTGGCGGGAGATACATGGAGCAATGGAGGAAGTGTTACACAAGACCATTTGTCCGGAGGCAAAGCGATGCCTCTTGAACATGTGGGGTCCCACTGATCTAACAACCATGGAGAGGACCTGGGCTACACTGGGGACTATGGTGGCCAAACGAGAGATAGCTAGTCAGTGGGGAGCTGAGGCCCTACCCACCTTCTCGTCCTGGGAGAGGAGTCTGGATTGGTGCATGTACAGAGAAAAAACGGTTTACACAGCACGAGGATGCCCCAAAAAGTGGTCGGTGGTGTGGTCTGGGTGGAACGCATATAGAGGAGGGATCTGTGTGGCCCGGTACATACCCCAGAGGAAGAGCCGTTATCCCCATGACCCAGCTCAAGGGTTACACTGTCATTATTTAGGTAATGTGTATTATTTTGCTATTGTCGCCACTGTGTTCTTGCACTAAGACTGAATTTCTTACCATTTGTCACCTATGTAATTTCGATTTGTTTGGCCTTTTTTTCTGTCTAAAACAATAAAAAGATATTTAAAAAAAATAAAAAGAGGAAAAGTCAGGAACGCGATGAAATAAGCAATGAAAAAGTCAATAGATCTGGCTTTCTGTAAAGAAATGTAAGTGTTACTTAGCTCGGATCTAATTTAAATATTTTCTTGCATTTTGCTTAATTTTTTTTAATGTAAAATTCCATACAACCATGCCATTACACCACACAGCGTCATCGGGGGTCACTTGTGTAACAAGCATTGCACTTTTAATATTTGTATGGTCTGTAAGCAAAACAAGCATTTGCAATGCAATAGGTCTCGCATTTGCGAGAGTTTAAACTATTATCATTGTAAATGGCAATACCTTTTATTTATGTTTTAAAAAGCAAAACATAAATAAAAGGCATTGACATTTACAATGCCAATAGCTCAAACTCACGTAAATGCGAGACCTATTGCATTTCAAATGCTTGTTTTTCTTACAGACCATAGAAATATTCAAAGTAGCTCTGCAAGCATTAAGACTGTGTGCTGAATTTAGTGGGGGAGGGGTTACTGAATTAATGAGGGCAAAACAGAGTTTGTTTAATTTAATCACTCCAGATACTTTACCGCCAAAACTTAGACCTAATTGCAATCAGAATCCCAAATGGTACTTCGCGATTTACTTTTCTGATCACTCAGTGGATTTTTACTGCATAATAAATTACATTATAGGTAAATGTCAGTCTCTTTTTGCAGTTTGGAAATCACTTTCTCTTTCAGATATTGGCACGATCATTATTCTTAAAATGTCTATCCTGAACCCCTTTTTTGTTTTTTCCCCCGAATGTAGCTTTTAAGATTGATGCCATTTTAGCACCTTAGAAGAAGTTTTATTGGTCTATGCATGAATGTTGTTTGCTTTTTAAGTGTTTTCCAGCGGATGTGGCCATCCCAGCGACTCTGTTTGATCCATTTTAAAATCTAGCACAGTCTACTATACACGCACGCGGCTTCCTGGGCTGGGCAGAGTGGCAGATCCCGATTATCCGTCAGGATGGAAAGTTTTATCATACGCTCTGGAGCTGCCCTAAACTCGAACGCTTCTGGGAAGTGGTCATGGGTACCTTGGAAGAAGCAACAGAAATAGCATTGGCGCTCCGTCCTGGGCTCACACTGCTGGGAATATGGGGACAGACCGACACACATGTTATAGTAAGCTCCTAGTGAACATATAGTGTATGGTGGCGAAAAGAGTCTTAGCTAGGAAATGGGACTCAGGAATCCTTACCCTACACCAGGACTGGGCTGCCGGCTTGGAACACTGTAGGGTGAAGGAAAGGGAAGTCTATTGTGGCAAGGGATGTGACAAAAAAAATTGAGAAAGTTTATTGCGGTTGGCTCTCAGGCATTGATTTATTGATTGGTGCGCCAAATTGGATAGGAATGTAGTGTATTTTTCTTTCTTTTTGATAAGCAACGCAAGAGGTGGACTTTGACGGGTGTCCTGGGTTGGGACTGGTGATGTTTTGGGTACTTGTCGAAGATACTACACTGTGAGGCAATGGAATTGTTTATTTATTTTTGTTTCCTAAATAAACGTGGGGCGTACCTTGGTGGGGGTTCATATTATGTTATTGATGTTTGTTTATCTTGCATATACACTAATATTTTCAAAAAAAAACATTAACTATATTATTGGTACTTTGAAGGGTACGCTTTTGGCTTTTTTAATCTAGCCGTATGATGTTTGGCAGGAAATTAGTCCTGTGCAGTTTATGATTTTGTTTAAATGTTTAAGTCTGTTCCCTTATGGCCCCAAGCACCTGGATATCCCTAGGGGTGATAAGTTCCGCTTTACAAATTTTGTATTGTATTGTAATGCCATTTATATAGAGCTTACTACCTCTGACGAGGCATTGGAGTGTTTTTTGGCAGGTAGCACGCTACTCCGGAACCCAAACAGGATTAGTGGTGAATTAATCTAGAGAAATGTTAAATTAATTTGAACGGTGGACATGTTAGTCTGTTATTTGGATTGAAAGGATGGTGGAGGGATAAAAGAGAGAAGGGTTTGTATTTATTTATTTATTATGAGTTTGCTACCCCTGATGGGATAAATATGTAATTATTTTTATGATTAGTATTATATCTCAAGGTTGTAGAAATGTTTAAAAGAAAGTGATGCTCTTACTAAAAGCTACGATCAGAAGATGTAAAATGACTAATGACACCCTTGTTACCACATCCTTGTCCCCTTTTTTAAGCGAAATCTCCCAGCAAACCAGTGCTGACTTTTAGTTATGTTGCTATGACTGTCAAGAACATCTAAAAGATTGACGGAGACGACCATGCATTTGACCTAATGGAGCATATTGGCTTCTCTGTATTTTACTCCGTTGTACTTAAATGCAAGAACTTGAATTGATATGCACCGATGGTTGCATTGTTTACATTTTCTTTCCTTTCTTTCGTTGAAGACTGAATATTCCTAATGCATAAGGCATATTAAACCTGGGCAGTGCAATTATGGCACTATGCAAGCTTAATTATTGCTCTTGTTAAGCCCAGGGCATTCTCTCTGCAAACGGGCGCAACAAGTAGCCCTAGCGCAAGTTACATCCAGGCGTGGATACAGCCCGACTGCCTAAGGACTCACGCTTTGCACCAGCTGCCGTTTTTCGCTACAGGAGTAGCCCATCTCACCACAGAAGCCCCGCAGCGCGACTGGGAGAGGGAGGCCGCAGAGGAGGACGAGGCGCCGGCCCCAGGACTGCGAGGACCAGCATTCACCATCCCCAGCTGGTCCTCTTCCTGCGAGAGCCGCGCCCCCTTCCAGAGCCCCGCCCCCAGCGAAGCGCAATAACTTCTCGCGGCATCCGCTGCGCGGGACGCGCGCGGGACGCAGCCCGGGGCGAAGCCCGGGCCAAGGGCGGGCCCGTTGTTGCCCGTTAGTGCCCGATAGAGACCGGACCGGGCCATCTCTCTTTCATCAACGACCTGGCAACAAACATCATGCCAGCAAAAACCAGAAGCGCCTCCAAACCCAAACCTAAATCCAAACATGCGCAGGAGGTAGCACAGGTAACAGGCCCCATCGACCTGTTCATATCGCGCGTAAACGAAACAATAAACCAAAGCATAGCCTTAATGGAAAAGAGAGTCTCAATGGATCTCATGAGCGCAAACGCTAAGCGCTCATCACTCGGTGCCATAGCAAACGCTGCATCCCCAATCAACCTGACCTCCCAAAACAGTTCACTCCCAGTGCCTCTTCCAACCTCAGAACTTAACACCGTTCCATCAGTAGTCGATCTGTCAGTCACGCACTCTGAGTCGGATCCCTCATTAACATCAGAAGATTTGGAAGCAACCCCAGACCTAGCTGGCTGTCATACGCAAGGAGACATCCAAACCTCCAACAACTTACCTCAGCACGGTGAGAGGGAAAGGGCAACATCGCAAACTCGACCATTATTCAGAGGAAAAACACAAAGCTCACCCATGACCAACTCAAACTCTCCATGCTCCAACAGCATACTGCACATTCCTGACTGCACCCTCCCACACAAGCCAATACCCAGCAACAACAATGCAGCTGAGCAATGCAAGACCTGCAGAATCACATCACAAGTGCTAACCACCACCAAAGACCTACTTTACCAATACCTAAAGCCTATCCAGCTGAGTGTTAGAAACCTCGAGGCTCAATTAACAATAATATCAGCTACTCTCCTAGACACAAACACCAGGATAGACGTAAAGGGCCAGCGAAATACAACACTCCCACCAAAAAAGCAAAATCAAAAACACACCCAGAAAGTAGCCAATTCTACAAATGCAACACCTGCAATACAAAAGAACCCTAATCCATCGTCTGTCACACCCAAACCAATAGTAAATACGCTCCATTCACAGCAGGAGAAACCACCACAACAGAAATCATCACAACAAAAAGCGCAGCAGGTAGATACCAAAGGGAAGGTCACGGCACGAACCCCATGTCCAGCACAAAACCCAGACCCCAGCAGAATCCCCCAGGAGAAACCTGACTCCCAGTCTACGAACTCCCCACCCCCCCAAAAAACACCTAAGATCGTAACGGAAACCACCCCGAAAAAATACCCCGCAGTGAGACGCCCTGCCCATTTACCCCCTGAAGCTACTCCATACACAATAGTTCTAACAGGAGTACCCGAGTTAGTAGACGACACCCCAGAAACTGCTTGGTCACTTAAAAACAAGGCCATGCAGTGGCTTAGCATAAATAGACCTCTTGAATCCCATTTATCAGGAGGAATTACGTCAGCACGTAGGGTAGCCTGGATAGGCAAAACCAAGAAAACAATACGCGGTGATTGCATCATTGTAACATGCAAAGATCCCGCAACGGTTGACTATATATGTGCTTGGCCACAACTCGAGAAAAAAGGGGGAATAGACGCTCGTCACCTTTCTCTTTTTTACCCACCAATGAAACAACAACACAACCCCCCTCCCTGGGAATGGCACCACCATCCCAAAGGCCCGCGGAACCAGGACCCATGGCGTCAAACACCATGGATCCAGAGGGATTTCCCACGCGAGCACCTTGATAGGGGGGGGCCAAGAGATAGGTATGTCGATAGCCAAGTTCCATACTGGCAGGACAGATCTTACCCCGCATATGAGGGTTGGCAGGGTTTCCCGACCCAAAACCGTTACGAGTGCCTCGACATGGTCGATTGACCACCCACTGCTGATCTTAACCAACCCATAGTTGCCTCCTTACACTCAGTTGTCCCTTCACACTTCCCAGTCCCTGTCAAGCACCAGATAACTCCCTCTAAACAGTCTGAAGCATCAGAGACCTTAACGACCCAACAAAATAACCCCTTGACCCTCCCCCCACCAGAGAACCTAGACACGAGCGCAGGATCACTCACAGAACAAATTCCAACCACCGAAATCCCTACCAACAGCAAAACAGTACTCGCCACCTTGACTGTTAAGGAGGCCACGACCGTAGGCATAGCTTTCTGGAATGGTGCAGGTCTAACCAGAAAAATAACATGCCCTCAATGGCTGGAAATCGCACGAAGCCACCAAATCCTGTGCTTACAAGAGACCTGGCGTCTATCCCCCCTCCATCTAGCGGGATATAAGACATTCTTCACCAAAGCAACGCCAAGCACAATGGGAAGACCAAAAGGTGGCCTCATGATCTATTTCTCCAACACCCTAGCAGTCAAGGTAAAATTAACAAAAAAAAAACACCTGCCTTTCAAGTCATCCAAATCACACACCATACCACCGCTTCGAGGAATATCTACATACTCATAAACTATTATAACAACATAGGCACACAGGACTGCTGCACAAATCTGGATGAAATGATGGCTCATATATCCACACTTCAAAACGCGAATTCAAGCGAGACAATAAAATACATTTGGGGAGGCGATTTCAACCATCTAATATGCCCAAACCACAAAACCGGGACCTGTGGCCTACAATCTGAATCCGGTAATCCGATTCCTCACTTCGCACACACTCAAAGCGGAAACAAGCTGAATGAAATTGTATTTACTCTGGACCTTGACTTTGTAAATGAGCTAGTGGACCCGGCCCAGGAATTTCGACCCACCTTCCATGGGCGAGGCTGTATATCCACTATCGATTTTATCCTAGCCTCCAATACCTGTAAGAACTCGCTAACTAGCTACAAAGTAGGGTCCTGTCCGATTAGCGATCACTATCCCCTAAGTGTGGAGATTACATTGGAGAAACTAGGTCCTTCTACAACGAAAACCAGTTCTCTCGATCAACAATCAATCTCAATAAGGAAGAGGAACGGGTTCGCAATTAAATGGGCCAAAGTTGATCCCGAGGTGACCACGCAAAGGATATTTGAAAAAACGCACCCCTGGTTAAGGGACTGTTTGTCCGCAGAGGCCTCGCCTGAACTAATCATTACCTCCTTCCATAATATTCAAGGGGCAATAAGAGAGGAGTTAGTCAAATACAGGACAAACAAACCAATATCCCAAGCTAAAAGATGGTTCAACTCAGACTGCAGAAAGGCCCTCTCGGCCCTAAAAGAAGCCCTCCGGCAGGAACCAAGAGACGCCCAATTAATTTCATCCCGGAGGAAAGCGTACAATGAAGCCAGGAAAAATCGAAGGTGCCAGATAAAGAGAGACCTTTGGTGCCAATTACACGAGAGCGCACTAAAAAAGGACAGCGTCACATTTTGGCAGACCATTAGATCACCCTTTTTGGACAATGATACTGATCCAAACCTACTCGATGTAGCAGTAACCGAGAACGAATGGGTCCGCCACTTTACAAAAATTTTTGGTTCACCACCCGACACTCCTCGAACAGAACGCGAGGCAGAAGCAGAGAATCATTTTCTTCCCATTAATTTACGCTTCACCGTAACCGAGGTCAGAAAAGCAATTACAGCGTCAAAATCTGGCAAGGCTCCCGGCCCAGACGGGGTACCCATGGACTTGTTCCTTTATAACAGTGACTATTGGTCGCTAATAATAACCCGGGTAATGTCTGCAGTCGCTGAAATCGGTCTCCTTCCATCATGGTCATCATCCACACTCTTGCCAATATTCAAGAAAGGGGACCGCAACGACCCCGCGTGTTACCGGCCGATCTCCCTTCTGGATTCTACGGGTAAAATTGCAGGTCGACTACTCCTGGACCGATTACAATCTTGGGCCCAGGCAAATAACATCTTTACAGACCTGCAATACGGCTTCCAGAAGGGGCTCGGTACGGTGGAGCAAGCCCTAAATCTGACCCTCCTGGCCGGAAAATACGCCCACGCAAAAGAAGGAACAATTTACCTGGTCTACGTAGATCTGAGCGCAGCTTTCGACTGCGTTCAGCATGCAAAGCTGTGGGAAATTATGTCGAACCTTGGAGTAGATCCAGCGATATTGGCCTTTCTCAGGGGTCTGTACACCAACGCAGAAGGCCGAGTGCGTTACGGCATCAGCGGCGACCTATCACGTCCTTTTAAAATCACGCGAAGAGTAAGGCAAGGGTGCGTACTGGCACCCTTCCTATTCAATCTATACACTAACGGGATTGAAAAAGCAATGTTGGCAGGGAGCCAGGACCTCCCGCAAATAGCACGCCGCCCTATACCCATCCTACTCTACGCCGACGACTCGGTCATCCTGGCCCGAACAGCCAACCAACTCCAACGACAGCTGAACAAATATGTGACGTTCATGGACTCTCTGGGACTAAAAGTAAACACAAAGAAAACATTCACTATGTCCATAGGACCCAAACCCGGAAATTCAAAATCCATATATATAAACAACACCAAGCTGGAAAAAACGTCAGTATACCCATATCTGGGTATACTTGTGGACGACTCAATGACCTGGCGAAAAGCCATTGAAGCCAGAAACCTTAACTTTCGTCGAGCAACATCAGCACTTTGTGCCTTCTCCAGGAAACTAGGCAAACCAGCTCCGTCGGAATTGTTAACTCTATACTATGCAAAATGCCACAGTGTGGCGAGTTACGGAGCAGGCATCTGGGGTCACGGAAGCATTAAACAACTACAGGCAACGGAGAACGCCTTCATTAAGTACGTTCTGGCCCTTCCCCAAAGCTCCCCGATCTTAGCATCACACAGAGAGCTAGGGATGGAATTTGTGACAGACACCATACGCTGCCAGCCTCTCATTCTATGGCATCGCATATGGTGCAATCCAGAAAGCCATGTAACACGCTCCCTCATCACAGACTGCCTGAGCCTAGCTCATTGGAGAAAAATCCCCTGGCTCAACTACGTTTTTAAATTTTTCCAAGATCTAAACTGCGAGCAATACTTTCTTGATCCACCTTCAATCGAAGATATATCCAAGAAACGACTGAAAGAACTTTGTATAGGCCACTTGAGAGAACTTCGCAATCAGGCGGAGATAGTGAAAACGCAAAATGGAAAAATCTCCCAATTGCAAACAGGGAAATTGATACAGCCCTACCTTACGTTCTTTCTTTCGAACTATGAAAAGTTTTTATTGACTAGACTCCGGTTTGATCTCTTCTTTCGCTTGGTCTCATTTCCAGAACAGAACAATTGGTCACGGAACCTGATCTGTTGTCCGTGTGATGGGGCCTCCAAGCAATCAACGGTCCATGTCACATTGTTCTGCAAATACTACAGTGTGGCTAGGAAAAAATGGATTCTCCCCCTTCTACGCTCAAGCGGTCATAGAAACACATATCCAGCGCTTGCTTATCTTCAGTCGCCAGCAAACCCGCATGAAGCCAAAATGACAGCGACCTTTTTAAAAAAAGTAATGAAAATACGACAGGGCATTGTTTTTTAATGTAACATGTGAACATCAGCTTAAAACTGATGGTTTTTAAAAATACCGTACTTTTTATGATTATGCAAATTTTATAATCGAATAAAAGTTTATGAATCTAAAGTGTTTTCCAGCGGATGTGGCCATCCCAGCGACTCTGTTTGATCCATTTTAAAATCTAGCACAGTCTACTATACACGCACGCGGCTTCCTGGGCTGGGCAGAGTGGCAGATCCCGATTATCCGTCAGGATGGAAAGTTTTATCATACGCTCTGGAGCTGCCCTAAACTCGAACGCTTCTGGGAAGTGGTCATGGGTACCTTGGAAGAAGCAACAGAAATAGCATTGGCGCTCCGTCCTGGGCTCACACTGCTGGGAATATGGGGACAGACCGACACACATGTTATAGTAAGCTCCTAGTGAACATATAGTGTATGGTGGCGAAAAGAGTCTTAGCTAGGAAATGGGACTCAGGAATCCTTACCCTACACCAGGACTGGGCTGCCGGCTTGGAACACTGTAGGGTGAAGGAAAGGGAAGTCTATTGTGGCAAGGGATGTGACAAAAAAAATTGAGAAAGTTTATTGCCGTTGGCTCTCAGGCATTGATTTATTGATTGGTGCGCCAAATTGGATAGGAATGTAGTGTATTTTTCTTTCTTTTTGATAAGCAACGCAAGAGGTGGACTTTGACGGGTGTCCTGGGTTGGGACTGGTGATGTTTTGGGTACTTGTCGAAGATACTACACTGTGAGGCAATGGAATTGTTTATTTATTTTTGTTTCCTAAATAAACGTGGGGCGTACCTTGGTGGGGGTTCATATTATGTTATTGATGTTTGTTTATCTTGCATATACACTAATATTTTCAACAAAAAAACATTAACTATATTATTGGTACTTTGAAGGGTACGCTTTTGGCTTTTTTAATCTAGCCGTATGATGTTTGGCAGGAAATTAGTCCTGTGCAGTTTATGATTTTGTTTAAATGTTTAAGTCTGTTCCCTTATGGCCCCAAGCACCTGGATATCCCTAGGGGTGATAAGTTCCGCTTTACAAATTTTGTATTGTATTGTAATGCCATTTATATAGAGCTTACTACCTCTGACGAGGCATTGGAGTGTTTTTTGGCAGGTAGCACGCTACTCCGGAACCCAAACAGGATTAGTGGTGAATTAATCTAGAGAAATGTTAAATTAATTTGAACGGTGGACATGTTAGTCTGTTATTTGGATTGAAAGGATGGTGGAGGGATAAAAGAGAGAAGGGTTTGTATTTATTTATTTATTATGAGTTTGCTACCCCTGATGGGATAAATATGTAATTATTTTTATGATTAGTATTATATCTCAAGGTTGTAGAAATGTTTAAAAGAAAGTGATGCTCTTACTAAAAGCTACGATCAGAAGATGTAAAATGACTAATGACACCCTTGTTACCACATCCTTGTCCCCTTTTTTAAGCGAAATCTCCCAGCAAACCAGTGCTGACTTTTAGTTATGTTGCTATGACTGTCAAGAACATCTAAAAGATTGACGGAGACGACCATGCATTTGACCTAATGGAGCATATTGGCTTCTCTGTATTTTACTCCGTTGTACTTAAATGCAAGAACTTGAATTGATATGCACCGATGGTTGCATTGTTTACATTTTCTTTCCTTTCTTTCGTTGAAGACTGAATATTCCTAATGCATAAGGCATATTAAACCTGGGCAGTGCAATTATGGCACTATGCAAGCTTAATTATTGCTCTTGTTAAGCCCAGGGCATTCTCTCTGCAAACGGGCGCAACAAGTAGCCCTAGCGCAAGTTACATCCAGGCTTGATTATTGCAATGCTCTTTACCTCGAAATTAACAAGACGGCACAAACAAAGCTGCAAATGGTGCAAAATGCTGACCCTAGACATCCCAAAATATCAGTCGACCACTAGAGGAATATTTGAACTTCAATGGTTACTGGTGAGAAAGAGAATTGTTTTTAAAGCACTGTGCATTGTAAATAAATCCTTATATAATGCAAGACTTCGAGGAATTAAAATCATGTTTCAGTGGTATAACCCAATCAGAAATCTTCGCTCTGCAGTCCATATCTGGTCGTCGTCCCCAGACTTAGTAAAAAAAAAAGATGGGGAGGCAGAGCCTTTTTGGTGGTGGCAGCAGTGCTCTGCTCTGGAACTACCTTCCTTGTCACCTTATTTGTCTGAAGATGCATAATCTTTTCAGCAAGGCCTTAAAAACCTGGCTCATTACCCAGTAAGGCGATCAGAATTAAAGAGCAATTTAGAGCCAGCTGTCGAGTTGTATATCTGGACTATTAGCGCCTTGGGGCATGTGCGTGCTCATATAAATCTGTATCACTTCATAGCATATTCTCTGTTTACCCTCTATTGCTCCTGGTGTGGTCTTATCAATTAGTAACTTTTGTGTGCACGATTCTTTGCTGCAATTTATGGATCTTTCGTGCTGTTCATACCGTGGTAGTGAAAGTGAGCAGTATTTTGGAAGGGGAATTGATCGGTATTCAAGGCCTAAAATTTGAGGCGGGAATCTCGATGACCTCTTCTTTTGAAGATATTGTGCCTTTGCTAAGAACCACCTCACCAGATTGCTGTTAGAAACTGTCAGACCCTTAAACAGCCTTACATTAATGGCAGTGTGACAACAGATTTAGAACAGAAGTCATTGGGACTTCGATGGATTGACAGCACACGCGCTCTCATATGTAGTGCTGGGCCAGTGGTAAAATGTGCGGTTTGGGTAACAGCACATACGTGTGCCCTACGAGAAATGTAAAGTAATGGGTTATGACGGCGTTGCGTTTTGGAGAGTGATACATTGAAACAGCCTTACTTTCTGGAGACAAGAGTTAATGGTTTCCAACAGCAAAACGGCCGGTGGAAACAAAACAGGAAACCGAAAAGTAATGCTAACGCAGACCAGCGAAAAACCTGCATCAAGTGTGTCTTTAAGATGCTTCACCTTTCTTTGAATATTTTTAACGCAGATTGTTGCTGAAAAAAAGTATTGAGTATGAACAAGGGCCTCTCACCATTTCATTTGCCTCCCTGGATCTTGTATCGTAGCAGCTCGAGGATAGCTGCTTCAGTCCAATTAAAGGTAACGCTCGCTTTGTGGAACCGCAGGGCACCATTCTCGCCCTGCTTGCCTTTATTTCTAACTCCTGGAAAGCGTGCCCGGCTTTTCGCTCCGTCTCCGTCTTCTAATGATCCCCCTCAGAGTGAGCCTGGTCTCTGCGCTGTTGTTGTTCAGAGTAACAAAGATTAAACAATGCGGGGACGAAAGGCGGGATGAAAAGTGTCGCACCGGGGCTGTGTCCTGGCATCTTTTAAAGGCCTGGCTGCTTTTCTCTTGCTGTCTTGTGAATAACCTTGAAGACGCATTTCGGTGGTTGGCACCATTGGATCTTCATAAAGATCCCGGCCTTTGCTGTCTGAGTTTAAAATTCTGTTTAACTAGAAAGTTGACAGCTATCACCTTAGGTTCATCGGTTCTGAGCACGTGAATCTGCTCTCAGTGACAACCGTATGGCTGCAAGGCAGCACAGAGCGACAGACGAGAAGCTGGGATCATCGATTGTAAATTCTGTGTTACCTTCATGTGGCGGGATGACAGTCAGCCGGTTGCCTTAGACAGTAGTCCTTGTAGGTTCCAATCCAATCCAATCCAAAAATTCTTTATTTCGGTCGAGAAGACCATGAAAGATACATGTTATAATCAAACTGACAGCATTTAAAAAAAAGAGAGTTACATTTATAAAAACACATTAAGATTAAAAAAAGAAAAAAGAATAACTCGTCATTCCAGGGACGATGAGGAAAAGAGTCTTTCATAATCAGGAATAAAATAGACATAAATTGATAAAAAGCACAGTCCATGAATATAACGACAGGTTCACACTTGGGGGTTTTGTGCAATTAAGTTTTTTCCTGATGAGCCACATAGCCATAATAAATTTCGCCACAGCAAAAACTACATGAGGCAGAGTACTGGTTTTTAAAACTCTGTAGGCATCTATGTAGCTCCTGAAACCCAAATTCCTGCAAAGAGGGACCAACCAGTACTTCCTAGGTCTATAATGTTATGTTATATTTATTTTTTGTATAGCGCACGGCTACTCAAAAAGAGTGTCCCGGCGCTTTAATAATAAGACCTGCAGCAGAATAACACAACACAGTGATAAAAGCAAATTAGAAAACAGAATCAGAAAAGAAAAAGAGGAACAGCCTAGAGGGCAAACAGCCAAGTTTTGCAGGACAGAAGAAAAAAAGATGGGTTTCTTCCTCATCGTGGAAATTACAGCCTGGACAAGATTTATCATCCCTCTGAAGCCATTTGGAGGTAAAAGTTTTGATCGGTAAAGTGCCAAACCTCCATTGTATGAACAGCTTCCTAGCAAGGATTGGGAAAATAATGTCCATAAAATCCTCAAACTCATAAGAATTTTTGGATTGCAGGAAACGTTCAGTTAGGGTGCCTTTATTGGTCGATGTCATAAGTAATTCGAGGCTTTTTTGCTTGTATATTTGGACAAGTCGTTTCTGGGATAACCTTTGGCAGCCTGCTTCTGGGGCTTCCCAGAGTTCAGACAGATTTAAACGGTACAGTTCCTTCTTAACAAAGGCCAGCCAGGGAATTCTATCTCGTTGATTCAGGGCCAATACATGGGTGAGATCACTCCTGTAATGTTCAAGCTCGCTGGTGGACCAGAGCCTGTGCCAGAATCTTACTGGTTTAGACTCCAGCTCAGCAGCGATAGAGGGTAAACCCACGTCCAGTCTCAAGGGAATCAGGGGTGTGCCTCGGGGGAGAGCCAGCAGGCGTCTGAGAAAGATGTTTTCTACTCTTGCGAGATCCCGACCTGCTCTGTACCCCTAAAGCTCACTACCGTACATTGCAGCCGCCTTGGCTTGCGTTTTGTACAGTTCTAGTGCCGGACTTATGGGTTTGTAGGTTGAAGTATTTGCAACCTTCAGGATTGCACCAGATAATTGGGCAACTTTAGCCGAGATTTCACTATCTGGGGTTCCCAGGATAAATTCTCGTGCAGAGTCACCCCCAGATACTGAAAGTTGTGACCCTTTCTAAGCTGGCCGTACCCAGAGTGGGATTTGGTCTGCTCTTTGGTGAGGGATTAAAAATCATGAATTTGGTCTTCTCTGTATTGATCTCTAGACCATGTTGTCTACAGAAAAGACCAAATCCATCCAAAATCCTCTGGATCCCCATTGGGCTTTTGGAAAGCAGGAGGGTGTCGTCAGCAAACATGATAGCTGGCACCCTCCTGCCTGCCAGAGAAGGGGCGTCATTGTCTTTTACTTCATCAAGGTGGGATATAACACTGTTCACGAAGAGGCAGAACAGGGTCGGCGCCAAGACGCAACCCTGCCTAACCCCCCTGAGAACAGGAAACCTTGCGGAGAGCGCTCCATCCCTCCCACACCTGACCTGCGCGTAGTTGCCATCGTGCGGCCTGATTTTGGCATGCAGCAGCTCGGTTGGTACGCCCAGCACCTGAAGGACCTCCCATAGTTTTTTTCGTGGGACCAAGTCAAAGGCTGACCTCAGATCTACGAACACCATGTATAGTCTCCCGCCCTTAATCCTCACCGTTTTCCAGTACAGGAGGATGAGGCGGAAGATCTGGTCCATGGTGGACGTATTTTTTCTGAAGCCAGCCTGCAGAGGACTAAGAATCTCATTTGCCTCCATCCAATCCAGGAGCTGGTCCAGAAGGAGATGAGAGAAGAGTCTTTGGGGAACATCTATGAGGCTAATCGGCCTGTAGTTGGCTGGGAGGAGAGGAGAGCCCTTTTTATAAATTGGCACTATCTCTGCTCCCAGCCAAGTACAGGGGATTTCCATACCTCCCAAGATGGCATTAAATAGAATGAGTAGGTAGGGGCCCCAAACTTCAGGATATTGTCTGAAGAGATCACCGGGCAACCTATCCAAACCCGGGGCCTTCCCCATTGCCAATCTCTCTACTGCACCCACTACCTCACCAAGAGTGAATTCCAACCCAACTACAGGAGTGATTATATCATCGCGAGCCACTTCAGCGGCAGGCAATAAGGTGTCCTGGTAGAGTTTGCCAAAGTGGGCCTCCCAAACAGATGGTGCAATATTTGGCTCCACGGCAGCTTTGACCTCTCCAGTGCCATTATTCACCAGAGACCAGAATCTTTTAGAGTCTCTGGTTTCTAATGCAAGGGAGAGATCATGCCAATCGTTCCAATCCCACTCCCTTTTTGCTAACGCAATGGCATCTCTATAAACCCGTCTAAGTTGGCGATCGTACCCTTATCTGACCCTGTCTTAATATTGGCAATTAATTCTTGCTTGGCCTTGCGACAGGAGGAGTTATACCAGAGTGAAGTGCGTGTCTTTTTGCGCCGTGGGGCTGCCACAGGATGGAAGACCTCTGCTAGGGAACCCACTAGATTTGCATGTATCTGTCCCAGTTTGGAATTAAAGTCCGTGGAACCAGGCTGATTAATTAAATCGTCTAGTTCCGCAAACTTCGGGATTGCAATATCAAAGATTTTCCTTATATTTTCCTCAGTACTGACTATTTTCGCCCATTTTACCCTACGCCTATTGGAACTTAGGGCCAAATTTCCCGGGTCATCCTTATAGTTGGTAGATAGCGGGTCAGCAAGAGGTGCTGGATGTTTCAGATCTAACAAGAGAGCGTTATGGTCGCTATCAGTTTGGGGAGATACCCTTAAATCCTGAACCCTGGACCATGAGCCGATGTCGACGAGAATGTAATCCAACCTGGATTCGTGACCCTTCCTATTGAAGGTACATGATGAGGGGCAGTCTGACTGGGTACGGCCATTGCAAGCCCTAAATGCATAGTTTAGGGTTAAGGACATAATTTGCACAACAAGTGGGGACCAGGATTTGGGATGGGGGGATGAACATGGTGGGACACCCCAGAAGTCATCTTCGGTGGTAAGGGCACCCTCCTTTAAGCCTTCCAGGGGTTCGAAGTGGCAATTGAAATCTCCGCCCAGGACGATTTTATAGTCACTGGGCAATGAATCCAAGAAGGACGCAAGGTCCTCTAGGGTAGGCGATTCCTTGGATGCGCTAACTGGATGGGAATACACATTTATAATTGCCAGTTTTGCTGCGTTGGGCCACCCGAGAAGTACACACTGGATGTCCTCGGAGAGCGTAGGAACGCTCTCTGCAGTACAACCAGCGTGACTCGCTACCCAGATCGCCAGGCCCCCCGAGGGTCTCCCCTTTCCACTCCATTTAGCCTGGGTCTCGAAAACTGCAAAGCCCACACTACTCACTGGTTCCCTGGCCCATGTCTCCTGGAAGAGACAGATATCACTGGTACTAATTAAAAGATCCCAGTCTGCTGTATGTATTTTATTTGCAATACCTGCCACATTCCAGGAGAGGATTTTTAGAATTTAAGTGGTCAATTTGGGGATACACCCTTCAGTTATTTCAGGAGTAGTGCCCGTGGGTAGGAATAGGGGGAACCGGTCTTGCATTCCTGGTGTAGTTTTAACAGAAGGTCTTACATTAGGAGCAAAAAGTGCTTCCGAGGGAATCAGGGATGCACCATCTGCAGTGACCCTAAAACTAGGGGATTTTAAACCACCGCCCTGATGTGGATCCAATTGTCTGTTTGAAAAGTCAGCCCCTTCTGTTCCCAACTCTTGCCCCACAGGTTCATTGTCAATGACTTGGTAAGATTGTGGGGGAGAAACCCCTCAAAGTCAATCTACTTCGTCAAGGCAATTAAACCTGTTGGGATGTACATAGTTTGTGTTGGGAAAATGGGTGTTATACCTAGGCCTGTATCTAGACCCATCCACTGCAAAGCCCACCTTTGTCCATCCTTCGTCCCTTCTCGTAGATGTCTTGCTGTTGTTGGGATAAAAATATAAGAGAGGGACGAGTTCGATTGATGTGTTAGTGGTGCTACCAAACCAGTTGCAGATGTAAGAAACAACCTGGGGATTCTTAAAGCTGACAATTACACAGTCCCCCACACTTTTCTTGGCGGTATAGCCAACCCATATGACCCTTCTAACCATGAGGACTTCTCCTTTTAGGCTGGATGGAAGGGGCCTTTGTATATTGAGCCAACTAATTACCTTATTTCGTAGGGATTCAAAAGACTCAGTTACCCCATTAGCTAATTCAGGTACCCCCATCAGTATAACGGTGTAACTTGCTGCCTCAGGGGGCAAGTTCACTGCCCTGCGCCGTGTTTTGGGGCTAGGCCGCTGGGCAGAGCTACCAGTTAGGGGATTTGATGGAATCCCAGGTGTGGATGGATTGGCAAGAACTGGTTGTTTCGACCTCCTAGGTGGGGGAACCAGAGGCAATAGCCTGGGCAGTGGGACTGGTGCTATTGGAGGCACTGCAGTTGTACTATGAGTGCTAATTTCCCCATTAGAAGTTGTAGAGGATTGGGGAACCTGAATCCTGGCAACCGGGGGGGATCTAGATTTCCGGCTCCCCCTGCGGTTAGCCCTTCTGCACTTTCTCTTGTTCCAGACCGGCCTTCACTGAGACTCTCAATCACAGCTAATCTCGACTCTATCGACTCCAATTTGAGTAAAATAGGATTCAACAGAGCACCGAGAGCAGCAGTGAGTGATGCAATGATGGAATCTGTAACATTGGGGCTAGCCCCACCGAAAATGAATGGCTGGGAGAGTGGGGGAGTGGCTACAGAGGAGGGAACACATGGCACTACCCTCTCCCTCCCCAACCCCAAAGTGTCTTGTGGGCCCAGTTGTTCGCCAATAGTCAGTGGAACAGAGTCAGTTTTAGCCCTTTTAGCACCCTTGGGCTTTCTGGATCTTTTCCTTTTCATTACACGATCCTCTTTTAGGTCCGTGCTCTTCGGTGAATTGTCTACCACACCCTGTTCCCCAGATGATATAGACTCTGCAACAGGGGAGGGATCCTCATCGCTAACAATTACTGATGTGTCTCTGTCTCTAGGCAAGGATGACGGTGTCCTCAACTGTTGGAGTACAGACTCTATTGTTTGGTCTATGCTGTCCATTAGGGATAGGTGGGTAGCGTCAAGCAAGAGCGGTGTGCTGGTAGACATTGAAGGGCCTGGTGATGAAAAACATGAGTTTTCACCACCCTCCTCATTTGTTTTGTCTACCAGAGCGATACCCTTAGTGGTCACTAGGTTGGCCTTGCGTAAGAATGTATCCATAGTTCAGGTAAACACAGTGACAGATTTACTTCTGGTTTCTCTGCTTGCCATGATGAATGAGACTCCTAGAAGTTGCCTCGGGATGGGGATGAAAGGGGAGTGGCCCGGTCCGGTCTCTGTCGTTCTCTAACGGCCTCAAACGGCCCGCCCTTTGCCCGGGCTTAGCCCGGCGTCCGCCCGCACGCGTCCCGCGATGCGCGCTTCTCTTGTTAGTCTTATAGTTACTGGTGGGGCGGAACCCCCGGGATGGGGGCGGGGTCAGGGGGGAAGAGCCTCCAGGTGCGGCAGCTGGAAACGCCGCTAGAGTTCCTGGGACTCGCAGTCCCTCCGTTCCTGCCGCCTGCTGCACACAAACACTCCAGGTGTCTCTGCTCCAGCTGGGGTCAAACCAAATGCTGGCAAACTGCTCCTCGGTCCTCCCTCGCAACTACGAGCGGCACCCGCGAAGCGGGGGCCACGAGTCGCGGTTTTGCTGACCCGGGAGGGGGGCGGGGTCAGGGGGGAAGAGCCTCCAGGTGCGGCAGCTGGAAACGCCGCTAGAGTACCTGGGACTCGCAGTCCCTCCGTTCCTGCCGCCTGCTGCACGCAAACACTCCAGGTGTCTCTGCTCCCGCTGGGGTCAAACCAAATGCTGGCAAACTGCTCCGCGGTCCTCCCTCGCAACTACGAGCGGCACCTCCTCCTTTGTCCATCTTCTATTCTTCCGTAAATTTAGTACGTGTTTGTCATTACTAAGAGTTATGAAGAGCAAAACTGAGGTTCCTTGACGAGACCATTCCCAGCTTTGTAAAGCTGTCTTAGTTTAACCTCTTCAATGCTAATGACAAGGGTAACTTGTCATGCACTGCCCATTCATTTCAATGTAAATCTCATTCGATGAGCCTGATTCCAATAGCGTCCAAGTGGTTATTTGTTCGGACATGTGGCACACATCGGTTTTTAAGCAGTGCTGGATTGAGAAATAGAAATGGAGGAAATTTGGACCGGAGTACCTGCTCATTCCTGAGAAGTGCCGGAACTCGCCAATTAAAAGCATAACGTCGCTCTTGAGAAGTGCCGGTACTCTCCCTCTCAAAAAAATAAGTGCTGGCACTCCGTACCAGACCGTACCTGCCCATTTGAAGCACTGTTTTGAGTCAGCAGAAGCATTTACCGAGGTGATAGAGGGCGTGAAACATTTACTACAAGGGTGGGGATGAGAACGATTCAATCAGAATACATATATATTATACATGTTATGAAGTTCCTGTATAAAAAAACATAACAAACAAATGGAGAGTAAAATTCACTTCCCATTCTAGCCCTTCAGTTTCCCTCTTGTAAGAAGTTTAGCTTTGGACTGTACCTCCCAGTTTACACTGTCCATCTCTCTCGTGTCTGCATCCAGTGGCTCTCCCTTCGGTCTTTATTTACCCTTTGTTGGACCTGGCCTCGTGGCGTGGTTCCCCCCCCCGCGACACAGCTCTCCGTTCGCCCAGCTCAGTAACTAGAAACCCCTAGCTCCCCTGCCCATGTCCCACCAAACGCCCATGACCCGCATCTGCCTGTCCCCGGCCACCTTCCCAGCCCGCGCGCCCTGAACCCGCAAGGCCACATAAGCCCCCCGGCAGCCATTTTCCCTTCCCGAGATCCCTGACTCCGTGGGCCTAGCATGACTCCAGCCCCAGCGCAGCGTAGGCTCCAGACGCGCCAGCCCCCGTTAGGAGGGTGAGGGCTACCCTAGTGAGAGAAGGCAAGGAGTTTCGTTGGCACCTCCGGCCTCCCCTGAGAGACTAGTTTCTGTCACACCTCTGGCCTTCCCCTGGGGGCCAGTTTCGATTGCACCTCTGGCCTCCCCAAGTGTTGGCTCCAGACCTGCTGGGCGTCTGGGAATTCCCGGACAAATCCTCAAAGATATCAATGGACCAACCGCCGGACCTCACCCACGGGCCGCCCCCAAAGCCTCGGACCTCCGCCTGTGAGGGTCCGGACATCAAAGGGCCACTGGACTATATCAAGGCCCACCCCTGAACTAGCGGCAGTTGTATCTTGGACAAGGAAGCCCTGCTGATCTGATCGCGTCTGAATTGAACCTCGTAAACTCTTTGAGCCCTGCTGACGCTGTCGCGGCTCATTCTTGGAACTAAACCATCGGAGCCCTGCTGACCTCGTCGCGGCTCGAGCTTGAATCTTGAAGACCTATTCCGAACCCTCCGAGCCCTGCTGACGTGGTTGCGGCTCCCCCAGAACTTCCTTCAGAGCGAGCCCTGCTGACGTCGTCGCGGCTCGAGGAACACTCTAGTCCGGCTGGACTATCAACGCTACCAACTCGAGTTGAATCATCCTCAAGTGAGTAGGATCACCAGTGCGGTTACCATCTTCCGTATCCCCCCGGCTCGAGGATTGAGAGCTGTGCGCAGGGTACGCTACGTTCTGGCCTATGACACTAAGACTGTCCCGCTTCCTCCTCCCTAAAGACTTGAGACTTTCTGCGATCCCTCGATCATTGTACCTGAGAGTGATAATACTTTTTATGTGATTATAAAGAAGTTGATAACGAAACCCACGGTCTGGTGTCTGTTCATAAGTGTGGTGTGGTCCTCGTGTGTACGATTCGCTACCTGAGGTCTTCCCCGGTGGAGATCTCTCATAAGGCTCGGCATTATTGGTGGGAGAGGTGGGTCACGGAGGAGTCGGGTAGACATAACCTGGCCTCTGGGATCGCCCCTTCTAACACTCTTCTCTTCTTTTCCCCTCCTGCGCCCAGGGCACGGGCCAGTTTACACAGGGTTAACACCCTGCCAAGAAGTTGGGCCCCACTGAAAAAGATGCTGAGTTCGTCCTGGTGTTATTTCCAAACACCCGGACACTTTCAGCTGCGCCTGCACATTGTAATCTGCTTTTCATCTCAACAACGTGCTGGTGGGGACGGGGCTTTCTTATTTCAGACTCCTGCTGGGCCCATAACAAAGGTCGAATTTGAGGGGTCATCAAACCTACGGATCCGGGGGGTCTGGTCGCCCGGTGCCTCACCTTCGGCCCTGGAAAGCATCCGGCTGTCTGGGGGCACAATATTGAGGCAGAGGAGCCCGGCATGGGCTGCCCTAATGCTTGCCGGATTGATCAGCAACAAGATGGCGGGTCCGTTACTGCAGGTTCAGAGCTGCATGGACAACTGCCGTGTGTTTGGTTCTAGCTTCGCGGGAGCCGCGGCGACAGTCCTGGTGCTGCCCTTATCCAAGCAAAGCTGAGCGGAGTGATCAGTGATAACCCCGCTGAGACTGAGTGACGGCAACGCTGTCTGGAACAGACTGGGGAGCAGCCGCGAGACGACGGACACTGGGTATCGCAGGAGCAGCTGGGAGAGGCTGATTAACGCCCTTCTTGTGGCTGTGCTGGCCGGGTGCTGCCGGTCTGAGAACGGCTTCGTCTGAAGGTTGGCGGCACCCGGGCCCCAGCGGAGAAACAGAGAGCACCGGTAGGTGCGGGTCGTTCTAGCCTGCAGGGGAGAGGTTGCGGGAAACTACTGAGACTTAGCTGATTTTGTTGCGGCTACTCCCCTTACATGGCCGGGTCGAGTGTGGCGGAAGAGAGTGGTTGGAGGTGGTTGCGGGGCTTCTGCGGTGACTTACCTCTTAATCTGCCGGATCCTCGGATGCTTCTTTAGCGAGCTCTGCCTGATCTCGCCTGAGACCCCTGACTTGTTTCCCGAGCCAGGTTTCCGTTATCGATCTGCTGTCATTCCTGGTCCCAGCCTTTGCCGGGGCCAGCCGGGAGAGAATCCAACAGGGAGCAATCCTCTCCTGGGGGACCCAGAGAAGCAAGTGGTGCCCAACGGCATGGTGAGTGCAATCTGCGTGAAGCGGGAGATGCAACGGCTGCCATTTTCTTCCGGCGCTGCACATCATAGGGAAAAGCGCAAACTACCCAGGAGAGTCCTGGTAAAGCTGCCTCGTGGCTGATGTAGTTGCAGCAATGGCGGAGACCTGCCAGAGAAATGGTTTTGAACTTCAACACTAGACCCTGCTGAGATTGAGGAATCTGGTGGTGCCTGACCCTAAAATGGTGCCTGCGGAGGACGCATTTCCTCGTGGTAACTCTGGTCTTCACCTCAGGAAGCTCTTCCACATAAGTGACAAACCACTTCCCCTTTCCTTTGACCATCATTGTACCACTGCCCCTAAATTGGCGGCTGAATAGGGTTTAAGGAGGAATCTCCGGCTGAGGCAATCCAGGAGACACCTGATGAAGCGACGCAAATACCCTATACAAAGGGAAACTATTAAAATGGGGATTGGCCGAATGGAACCCCTGGGGCAAAAACTCTTAACTGATCCCAAGATGGCCTCCATAGTGCTCCTTTTCCTTGATGAGCTACTACTCTTGGACAAAAAATTGGACCTCAACCAGACCTCGAGCATATCCCCCATCCGGCTCTTTAGCTTCTACAATGTAGATCAAAATGGTGCCCAACACATTAATTTACTGATCTTCACCTACTACCATCAACATTGGCTGCATAGGGGCAGCAGTTTCCCAGGCTACTGAACCAATGACCCAACTCACATTTCCCCTTCTACAGTGAGGGTCTTTCTCTACCAGCCCGACAGTCCCTAAAATGGCCCCCATAAGTGTGCCCTTGTCCAAAACACTCCTACTCCCCTTGTTCGGGATTGATCCAGCATTTATGCCCTGAAATCTCAGAGACTCATGCAAGAGTTCACAGCGGTAAGGGAGTCACACATAGTGGAGGACTGGGAAAGATCCCCTTACCGCTGGGAGCCGTCTCCTACCCAGCCGGACGTTGGACACAGTGTTTCTGCTGGGTTTCCTTTTCCCTCCCTCATTCTTCAGAGTGTGCCCTGGCCAAAGCACTCCTCCCCCCTTGTTGCGGAGGTATCCAGCATTTATGCCCTGGAATCTCCGAGACCCCGGTGAGAGAGTCCAATGCGACAAAGGAATTACAAATAATGGAGGACTGGGAATGATCCCTTTACCGCTGGAAGCCATCACCTACCCAGCGGGATGTCAGACACTATTACTTCCTCGTCTCCATGCTGTGTCTCCTACACCCTCGCCCACCTCTTCCCTCCTTCATTCTTTGTCTACCTCCCCTAATCCTTTCCACTCTCCCCTGAATTTCTCTCCCTCTACCTGCTTAGTTTATCCTTATGCCTATGCTATGCTTTTGTAACTCGTTTAACTACTCTCCAGCAACTGATGTAAGTGTGTAACTATGTTCTGAAACAATGTTCTTCCTTATGTAAAGCGCTCTGATACATCCGGGTCTAGCCAGCACTATATAAAAATGTTCAAATAAATAAAATGAAGGCCTCCTTTTGTTTGAGTTCCCTGGCTGGCAACAGTCAGGAGCCTCACACCTAGAAGCAAATCCAGCAGAGAGGAAACAAAGGCTCGCAACGTGTTAGCACTAAACACAGAGAGGCAGCTTTTCACTATGTTCAGGCTCTGTTTAGGAGATGTGCATGCACTGTAACACGTCAGATGAGTTGATCTTTCCCAGTATTTGCACAAAATGAATAGCATTTATATAGAGCTTACTACTCTTAGGAGGCGTTGCAATAATTTAAATATCACTATTTTTTCTTTTAAAGCACTATGGGTAGAGGAAGATTTACGCTGACAAAAGGAAACATTGGTTTATGTGAAGCTTACAAAAGTGTGAATCTGCTGCCTAAAACAGGAGGGTTTGCAAGTATACTCGGAATCTGCTCAAATGTACTCATGATAGACCTGCTAAACATATATGTGAGGGCTTAAGATCTGATACCACTTCCTGTGATGTCACACGCTGTGATGCCACGCACCGTGATGCCTCGCTCCGTGATGCCACATGCGAACTGATTAATTAGGTTAGTCCCCCCCACTTCTTTTTTTAGGACCTGTGCCCTGCCTGCATGCGCCTTCATTTATCCGCGTGAGACACTGTACCCTTCTTCCCACCCGCACGTCTTTTTACCCTCCGGTGTGGGAGTACCTGAGGTTCGTACCGCTCTTCTTTATTATTCCTATGTTCTTTCCATTGTACGCTTAATGCTACGCAGAAGCGTAAAGTTTTTTTTTTTTAAAACATATTTTTATTGTAGCGAAGTCATAGAAAAAAAGGCACAAAGCATATCGACATCAACATTGATATGCAATCGGTAAGAGTATGCAGTTCCAATGACACTACACAGCCATGTATGGCCCACATCCCGGAAGCTGGGCGGCGTAGGATCAGAGCATATTTAACAAAGGAGAAATTTGCATTTGTGCTCCAAGGATATGAAACCTATCAATGTATTCGCCATTTTTGTCACGTCACAGTCTTATATTACATAACAGTTTAACAACAACAATTCACCCCTAGAATGGCATCGCTAGTACTGATCCAATAGAGTAGGACATTTGTGTGAGGGCCAGCTAAGGCCCAGTCAATTTAAGGCAATATAGGCCTATGGGAATCTCAGCTATATGCATACATACATAATTAGGTATCATATTGTGGCAACAGAGGACACCTACTTGGTCTCACGACCCTCCCCTGCAGCACCCTCCCCTCCACAGTCAGACTCCGAGGCATCAGAAGAAAACAAATCAGCACTGGTGGCATCTGAGTCATCCTCCGCCAGGCCCTCCATGCACAGGGTCCTGCAAGCAAGCAAATCATCTTGCAACTTCCCATCTCTACGGGTGTGCTGCATAAGGGTCTCTTCAGCCAAGGCCCATTCCCTTGCGTCCCTCAGCCATAGGGAAACCTCCGGCGCCCTTTGACCCATCCAAGTGATAGCCACTCGTCTCCTCGCCAAAACTAGTAGGAGTTGCAGGAACTTATAAGATAGTCTCTTTTTTTGGGGGTTTGGGCACCAACGCGAGAAGACTTTGGAGTAGGTCTAGTAGAAGCTTAAGTCGCGTAGCTTGGACAATATACCTCACCACCTTGCGCCAAAATTCCTGGACAAGAGGACATTCCCACGCCAAGTGCAGGAAGCCCGCCCTCCCCACTCCGCATCTAGGACAATTGTGGCGTCTATCCGCCGATATACGATGGAGGGAGACCAGTGTCATGTATGTGCGGTGGACAAAATTAAAGTGTATACGTTTAAAACGTGCATTGCAGGAGATCTTATGGGTCAACAGCCCAATCCGCTTTCTTTGTGCAGGCTCCAACTCCACCCCTAGGTCTGTCTCCCACGCCACCCAGGCCGGGGTCAACGGGGGGGTTGAATCCCGGTGCATAGCGGAGTAGAGGAGGGAGATCAGGCGTCTACCTCTCCCACAGGACATGATGATGTCAAGGGTATTAGTAAGCGGAGGTGCTTCTGGGAATTGGGGCCAGTTTATCCTGGCCACATCCTGGAGACTACCGTAGTGACAACCGTATGGCTGCAAGGCAGCACAGAGCGACAGACGAGAAGCTGGGATCATCGATTGTAAATTCTGTGTTACCTTCATGTGGCGGGATGACAGTCAGCCGGTTGCCTTAGACAGTAGTCCTTGTAGGTTCCAATCCAATCCAATCCAAAAATTCTTTATTTCGGTCGAGAAGACCATGAAAGATACATGTTATAATCAAACTGACAGCATTTAAAAAAAAGAGAGTTACATTTATAAAAACACATTAAGATTAAAAAAAGAAAAAAGAATAACTCGTCATTCCAGGGACGATGAGGAAAAGAGTCTTTCATAATCAGGAATAAAATAGACATAAATTGATAAAAAGCACAGTCCATGAATATAACGACAGGTTCACACTTGGGGGTTTTGTGCAATTAAGTTTTTTCCTGATGAGCCACATAGCCATAATAAATTTCGCCACAGCAAAAACTACATGAGGCAGAGTACTGGTTTTTAAAACTCTGTAGGCATCTATGTAGCTCCTGAAACCCAAATTCCTGCAAAGAGGGACCAACCAGTACTTCCTAGGTCTATAATGTTATGTTATATTTATTTTTTGTATAGCGCACGGCTACTCAAAAAGAGTGTCCCGGCGCTTTAATAATAAGACCTGCAGCAGAATAACACAACACAGTGATAAAAGCAAATTAGAAAACAGAATCAGAAAAGAAAAAGAGGAACAGCCTAGAGGGCAAACAGCCAAGTTTTGCAGGACAGAAGAAAAAAAGATGGGTTTCTTCCTCATCGTGGAAATTACAGCCTGGACAAGATTTATCATCCCTCTGAAGCCATTTGGAGGTAAAAGTTTTGATCGGTAAAGTGCCAAACCTCCATTGTATGAACAGCTTCCTAGCAAGGATTGGGAAAATAATGTCCATAAAATCCTCAAACTCATAAGAATTTTTGGATTGCAGGAAACGTTCAGTTAGGGTGCCTTTATTGGTCGATGTCATAAGTAATTCGAGGCTTTTTTGCTTGTATATTTGGACAAGTCGTTTCTGGGATAACCTTTGGCAGCCTGCTTCTGGGGCTTCCCAGAGTTCAGACAGATTTAAACGGTACAGTTCCTTCTTAACAAAGGCCAGCCAGGGAATTCTATCTCGTTGATTCAGGGCCAATACATGGGTGAGATCACTCCTGTAATGTTCAAGCTCGCTGGTGGACCAGAGCCTGTGCCAGAATCTTACTGGTTTAGACTCCAGCTCAGCAGCGATAGAGGGTAAACCCACGTCCAGTCTCAAGGGAATCAGGGGTGTGCCTCGGGGGAGAGCCAGCAGGCGTCTGAGAAAGATGTTTTCTACTCTTGCGAGATCCCGACCTGCTCTGTACCCCTAAAGCTCACTACCGTACATTGCAGCCGCCTTGGCTTGCGTTTTGTACAGTTCTAGTGCCGGACTTATGGGTTTGTAGGTTGAAGTATTTGCAACCTTCAGGATTGCACCAGATAATTGGGCAACTTTAGCCGAGATTTCACTATCTGGGGTTCCCAGGATAAATTCTCGTGCAGAGTCACCCCCAGATACTGAAAGTTGTGACCCTTTCTAAGCTGGCCGTACCCAGAGTGGGATTTGGTCTGCTCTTTGGTGAGGGATTAAAAATCATGAATTTGGTCTTCTCTGTATTGATCTCTAGACCATGTTGTCTACAGAAAAGACCAAATCCATCCAAAATCCTCTGGATCCCCATTGGGCTTTTGGAAAGCAGGAGGGTGTCGTCAGCAAACATGATAGCTGGCACCCTCCTGCCTGCCAGAGAAGGGGCGTCATTGTCTTTTACTTCATCAAGGTGGGATATAACACTGTTCACGAAGAGGCAGAACAGGGTCGGCGCCAAGACGCAACCCTGCCTAACCCCCCTGAGAACAGGAAACCTTGCGGAGAGCGCTCCATCCCTCCCACACCTGACCTGCGCGTAGTTGCCATCGTGCGGCCTGATTTTGGCATGCAGCAGCTCGGTTGGTACGCCCAGCACCTGAAGGACCTCCCATAGTTTTTTTCGTGGGACCAAGTCAAAGGCTGACCTCAGATCTACGAACACCATGTATAGTCTCCCGCCCTTAATCCTCACCGTTTTCCAGTACAGGAGGATGAGGCGGAAGATCTGGTCCATGGTGGACGTATTTTTTCTGAAGCCAGCCTGCAGAGGACTAAGAATCTCATTTGCCTCCATCCAATCCAGGAGCTGGTCCAGAAGGAGATGAGAGAAGAGTCTTTGGGGAACATCTATGAGGCTAATCGGCCTGTAGTTGGCTGGGAGGAGAGGAGAGCCCTTTTTATAAATTGGCACTATCTCTGCTCCCAGCCAAGTACAGGGGATTTCCATACCTCCCAAGATGGCATTAAATAGAATGAGTAGGTAGGGGCCCCAAACTTCAGGATATTGTCTGAAGAGATCACCGGGCAACCTATCCAAACCCGGGGCCTTCCCCATTGCCAATCTCTCTACTGCACCCACTACCTCACCAAGAGTGAATTCCAACCCAACTACAGGAGTGATTATATCATCGCGAGCCACTTCAGCGGCAGGCAATAAGGTGTCCTGGTAGAGTTTGCCAAAGTGGGCCTCCCAAACAGATGGTGCAATATTTGGCTCCACGGCAGCTTTGACCTCTCCAGTGCCATTATTCACCAGAGACCAGAATCTTTTAGAGTCTCTGGTTTCTAATGCAAGGGAGAGATCATGCCAATCGTTCCAATCCCACTCCCTTTTTGCTAACGCAATGGCATCTCTATAAACCCGTCTAAGTTGGCGATCGTACCCTTATCTGACCCTGTCTTAATATTGGCAATTAATTCTTGCTTGGCCTTGCGACAGGAGGAGTTATACCAGAGTGAAGTGCGTGTCTTTTTGCGCCGTGGGGCTGCCACAGGATGGAAGACCTCTGCTAGGGAACCCACTAGATTTGCATGTATCTGTCCCAGTTTGGAATTAAAGTCCGTGGAACCAGGCTGATTAATTAAATCGTCTAGTTCCGCAAACTTCGGGATTGCAATATCAAAGATTTTCCTTATATTTTCCTCAGTACTGACTATTTTCGCCCATTTTACCCTACGCCTATTGGAACTTAGGGCCAAATTTCCCGGGTCATCCTTATAGTTGGTAGATAGCGGGTCAGCAAGAGGTGCTGGATGTTTCAGATCTAACAAGAGAGCGTTATGGTCGCTATCAGTTTGGGGAGATACCCTTAAATCCTGAACCCTGGACCATGAGCCGATGTCGACGAGAATGTAATCCAACCTGGATTCGTGACCCTTCCTATTGAAGGTACATGATGAGGGGCAGTCTGACTGGGTACGGCCATTGCAAGCCCTAAATGCATAGTTTAGGGTTAAGGACATAATTTGCACAACAAGTGGGGACCAGGATTTGGGATGGGGGGATGAACATGGTGGGACACCCCAGAAGTCATCTTCGGTGGTAAGGGCACCCTCCTTTAAGCCTTCCAGGGGTTCGAAGTGGCAATTGAAATCTCCGCCCAGGACGATTTTATAGTCACTGGGCAATGAATCCAAGAAGGACGCAAGGTCCTCTAGGGTAGGCGATTCCTTGGATGCGCTAACTGGATGGGAATACACATTTATAATTGCCAGTTTTGCTGCGTTGGGCCACCCGAGAAGTACACACTGGATGTCCTCGGAGAGCGTAGGAACGCTCTCTGCAGTACAACCAGCGTGACTCGCTACCCAGATCGCCAGGCCCCCCGAGGGTCTCCCCTTTCCACTCCATTTAGCCTGGGTCTCGAAAACTGCAAAGCCCACACTACTCACTGGTTCCCTGGCCCATGTCTCCTGGAAGAGACAGATATCACTGGTACTAATTAAAAGATCCCAGTCTGCTGTATGTA